>NC_083574.1:99669495-99851995 GCF_027579695.1 Neoarius graeffei | reverse complement strand
AGTTCTCTGAATTCACTCACTCAGGTTCAGTTCACGTTCGTCTTTCGCGCAATGTTCTCGGACTCGCGCGATCATTGCATGGAATAGTCCATTTCAACACAAACGGGGTGTACAAATACTTCATTCCTTTGTATTTTAGTTTTTTGTCTTTGTTTCCGATTTAAACATACAAAATTACAATATACAAACACAATGGCTTAGGAATGGATCGCTGTCCAAAGGCCCCCAAATCCCCACCTGATTCGGGAAGGGGCAGCTGGTCTGGGGCCCCTGCCGAATGGGAAAGTTGAAGGGGCCCAAGGCAATTGCCTACTTCGCCTCTATTGTAAGACCGCCTCTGATCCTCTCCGACACCAAACATGGACCCAACCTGGGCCCTGTACTACGAACGGAGGTTAACCTACCCAGAAGTAACCCAGGGTTCCCCCGCTAAACCGGGGTTGAAAAAACCTGGTTATCTTGTTTGGGGTTAAACGGTACTACGACGCCAGTTATGAAGTTGATTTGTTGAACCTGGTTTAACCTAATCAGGGTTAATGCGCGTTCACGTTAAAGGGGAGGTTATCAGCGCAAATCCCCACTGTTCACAATGCCACGGTCGCCGTACTTCACGGAGGAAGAATGCGCTGTCATAATGCAAAGCTATGAGGAGTTCAAAACAACATTAAGAGCAAAATCTAACACAGCGGCTGCCAATAAGGAGCGGCAAGCATGTTGGCAACGAATTGCCGATCGGGTAAATGCGCAAGTACATTCTCCCTTCTACATGTTCCAGAACAGAAGTATAGGATGAGAGAAAGCTTCATGATCAATCACAAGTCACAGAAAATGGTCCTTCGACGTGGCCCCAGTCATATATAGCTTGTTTAATGTCCGAAAAATCCTGAATAAAATTTGGTATGGTAAATTCATGGAGTAGCCTACTTAAGCTGATATGTGCACAGAGTCACATGAATTAGGATGACTGACTGTTCAGTCCCTTTGACTAAGTTGGTGTATGTCCTGTGAACATTTCAGAGGCAACAGCAGTGCCAAACGCACCTGGCAACAGGTGAAAATGAAATATAAAAACGTCATTCATAATGGTAAGTGTGTGTGTGTGTCGTTCTTTTTCTGTACTGTGTTTCAGATGAAAAAGCTTTTGCCCAAGGACAAGAAGTAGGCTAAACAGCATTTGCCTTTTATTTATTCAAGTTTTATCTGTTTGCCTAATAGTTCAAATTGTTTTGTATATAGTTTATAATGTTGTTGTGTGATATTAATGATAATATTGTGGGAAAACTACTTTGCATGGACGTTCATTTAATTTATTCTATCGTCATTTTGTTTGTTCTATTTTTGTGTATTTTATTTATTTATCTGTTTGTCTAGTTGTATCTATTTTTCTAATAATATATTTTTTGCATTAATTGTTTTTTCCTATTAAAATAATCTTGTGTTCTTGTTATAACTTTATCTATTTATCTGACTGTTTAGTTGTATCTGTTTTTGTTACAATTTCAATATTTTTAATATAGAAAGTTTTTTTCCATTAAAATGTTCTTGTGTTATATTTATTGTAGTTGTATCTATTTTGTATCTCAGACTTAAATATTTTTGTAAAACAAGTGTTTTTCTATAAAATATTCTTGCGTTCTTGATAACTATGTTCTTGAGTGTTTTTTTTTTTTTTACAGAAAAGCCGTTCTGCATGGACATTCATTGAAGCCCTCATTGTTTTTTAATGGTTATTTATGAGCGTTTAGGGGTTACAATAATGTAAGTCTAGGTTGCTTTATATAAAAGGTATGTCCAGAAATATTGATGTCACTGTCTAAGCAGAGGGATCTGGCTTCTTTAGACGCTGTCTTCTTAAAGCTGAATAAATATTTAAAAAGAGCCAAATGAGCCAGTCTTTTGAACGGCTCTTTTCAAAGAATGGATCACAAAGATGCGGATCCCATCAAAGGGCCATAAATCCCATCTCTAATCTGCGCTCCGATATCGCACGGGTCATCCAGGTACCAAATTTTATTCAGGATTTTTCGGACATTAAACAAGCTATATATGACTGGGGCCACGTCGAAGGACCATTTTCTGTGACTTGTGATTGATCATGAAGCTTTCTCTCATCCTATACTTCTGTTCTGGAACATGTAGAAGGGAGAATGTACTTGCGCATTTACCCGATCGGCAATTCGTTGCCAACATGCTTGCCGCTCCTTATTGGCAGCCGCTGTGTTAGATTTTGCTCTTAATGTTGTTTTGAACTCCTCGTAGCTTTGCATTATGACAGCGCATTCTTCCTCCGTGAAGCACGGCGACCGTGCCATTGTGAACAGTGGGGATTTGCGCTGATAACCTCCCCCTTTAACATGAACGCGCATTAACCCTGATTAGGTTAAACCAGGTTCAACAAATCAACTTCATAACTGAGGATACAGTGACAAAAATGGGCCTCTCAGAACTAAAATTAAGTCCCGCAATACCACTTCCTGCTGTTCCGCCATGGACTTTTGAAGAACTTGATGTTGACTTGGGTATACTGGAAAATAAGAACCAAGATGATTTTGACAAATACTGGGTGCAGAGTTATCTAATGGAGAGGTATGAGGATTGTCTGAAAACATTCACAGATGCATCGAAACAAACAGATAGTAGAGTTGGGGTGGGATATGTCATTCCTACATTGAAACATGTAGAAGGGAAAAGAATCACTGATGACCTGGCAGTATACTCAGGGGAATTGATAGCTGTGTGGCTGGCTTTACAGTGGGTTGAGGAGAAAAGACCAAGGAAGGTAGTGGTGGCGTCAGACTCCAGTTCAGCGCTGATCACCATCAAAACTGGACAATCAGAAACCAGGCAAGATATTGTCCTGGAAATTGTACTTCTTGCAAGTAATCTAATGAAGTCAGGGGTTGGCATTACCTTTGTGTGGGTGCCAGCTCATATAGGAGTCTTGGGGAATGAAATGGCTGACAAGTGTGCAAAAAAAGCGACTAAACATCCAAGCATAGATATGGCAGTAAACGTCAGTAAAGAGCAATTCCAGCGTTATGGACGTGACACTTGAACTCAAAATGGCAACAAATGACCCAGGCAATGTTTTATTGTCTCCCAGTATTTAAACAGGTGTTGCATATTTTAAGGCTGTACCATACTGGAGAAGTGATAGAACAAGAACAATTCCCATAGTACATCTAGGGCATGCCAGAAAACGCCAATAAAAGATGCGTTATGGACATGACAGAAAAAGTATCACTTTTCTTGGGTGACTGTACATTTTTATCAAACTCTGTGAAATTGTAAACCTAATGTCGAAATGGAGATATCCATTTGATAGAGGGGTCCAAGGTGAATATTAAAAAATCTTTGTTTAAAATATTTTGTATTTCATGCAGAGTTTCGGAAGGAAAAGTCAGCGTTATGGATGTGACGAAATCCCGTTATGGATGTGACGCGTCTGAAATAGACATGGCATATATTTAGAAAATCAGCAATTTAACCACCATAACCCTTTGAAAAACTCTCTAAATATTAGCTAAAACTATCAAAGTTCTTAAATAATATTTAGGATGGCTATTGTTTTGCTGTTTTGTGGATTTTAGCATACATTTCTGTGGCTTGTGGCAATAATATAGAATTGTACATGATCAAAGTTGATTTTAGCTTGGGGTTTACATTATAAGAAAGAAAGACTGACAGTGACACATTAGGTTGGTTACAAATTGGTTCAACTTATTCACATCTGTAAAATACAGGCCTAGGTGATATCTCTGGGAGTGGTTTTGATGTATTACATGTTGCTTTATTTTTGCATGGTGAGGTTGACATTTACATGGAATTGCCCACAAGCAGAAGTGAAAAGTATGGTGAAACGCAAAGTAAAAGGAGAGTGGCAAATGTTGTGGGAGGATGGGCTGACTGGCAGACAGTTTTATAACATTCACAAAAAAGTAGGAGTACTTAGGCCTACGAGCAGGAGCAGGAGAGAGGAGAATGTATTTTCAAGGATGAGATTTGGACATACCAGTTTGAATAGTAATCTACATCGAATACAGAAACATGCAGATGGTAACTGTGCTTACTGTGGTTATCCAGAAACTGTAGATCATGTTTTTATACAATGCCCAAGGTACCAGGAAAACAGGCAAAGTCTAATAGAACAGTTAGAGAGAGAAAAGATTCAATTTAATTTGCAAGATATTTTACAAAGGAGTACTGGAGAGGTTTGTTTAAATTTTGTTTTTAGATTCCTGAAGAACACAGGACTGTTTCATAGAATTTAGAAGAAGAATTTAATTTTTTTTTCTTTTTCCTCATATTATTTTGTATTTCCTTGTTAGGGTAAGACTTCAGATTCATACCCCAGTCCAGCTGGTGGCGGTAATGCACCATTAACGTTAGTTTGCCAACCGCCATAAAACCTAAAGAAGAACTTCATAACTGGCGTCGTAGTACCGTTTAACCCCAAACAAGATAACCAGGTTTTGTCAACCCCGGTTTAGCGGGGGAACCCTGGGTTACTTCTGGGTAGGTTAACCTCCGTTCGTAGTACAGGGCCCTGGTTTCCTCCCGATATTGTTGTTGTTTTAATAATTAAACCGCCACTACTGTGTGTTTTTTCCGCGTCGTTATCATTTAGCTAAGAAGCTAACTCCAGCTTCACACCGCCGCACTGACAACCTCCGCAGCTGCCGCGCGCGCTCACACACACACAGCACTGCGAGCCAGAGCGCGACAACCGCGCATGCGCAGAGATCCTGAACTGACCATAAATAAATCAAACAAACAAAAACCCGGCGTTTATGAATCCTTTTTTTTTTTTTTTTGTCACGCGATACTATTCCAAGAACAAACTCGATAATAACACGCATTTATTCAGTTTAACATCTTGATGCTTCGAATGCGATAAATAATTTTGTTCTTTAAAAACAAACAAACAAACAGCCATAGGGAAGGCGGGGCGATGGAATCCGTGCCGCTGTGACGTCAGCAGGCTCGCGCGCAGTGGGAAAGGTCTGTGTGAGGTAAATGTGGTCAGTGTGCTGATTAGATTTAATCAATGAGGAATCTGGAGAACTAAACACAACAGACTGGCCGAATAAAACCACCGTGTGACTGGGTTTCCACTTATTTATCATTTAAATATTGTTTGTTCTACATCCATAAAGGGAATCCCCGATTATGTGTGGGTTTATTTTTGTATTTTTACTTCAAAATGGCTTCCTTCTCACTCTGAAGGGAACAGAAGTGTGAGTGTCAGTTATGGATATGGGTCACTACATCATTCTGTCACATGACCATCACAAACACTGTTTATTACATTTTACCAGAACAGGACATTACTGAATAAATGTCTCAGATTGATGTTTAAACAAAGAGCAGGACAAAATGAACAGATAGGACAGGAAGAGGGGAAGAATCCACAAAACAATGTTAAAAGAATAAGATTACAGTCAAAGTAAAAAAAAAAAAAAGTTTGCGAACCCCTTGGAATTTTCTATATTTATGTCTAATTCCCATATAAAACATGGTCATATCTTCATGTAAGTCACAATAATGAACAAAAACAGTCTCCTATAACTAAAGATACACAGATTTTCAAAGAATGTTTGACCATATTGAAGAAATCATTCAAACTGTGAAACTGAAAGTTGGAAAAAGTCAGTGAACCCTAAGTGGCTTTTTAAAAAGCTCATTGCAGTCAGAATTTAGCACACCTGGGTTCCATTTAATGAAACGAGTTCAGAGGTATGGCCGATAATTACTTTGATTGATAAAAACCCCTGAAAAGTCTGAGTTTGAACTTTTGACAAGAAGCATATCCAGATGGGAATCATGCCTCGCACAAAAGAGCTATCTGAAGACCCAAGATCAAGAATTGTTAACTTACATAAGGCTGGAAAGGGTTACAAAGTCATCTCAAAGATTTTAGGTATTCATCAGTCTACGGTCAGGCAAGTTGTCTATAAATGGAGATGATTAGGTATTGTGGCTATTTGCCTAGAAGTGGGCGCCCCGCCAAGATGACCCCAAGAGCACAACGCAAAATCATTAATGAAGTAAAGAAGAACCCTAGAGTGACAGTGAAAGACTTGAAGATGTCATTAGAACTGGCTAACATCTCTATTCATGATTCTACAATACGCAAAACATTGAACAAGAAAGGAGTCCGTGGCAGGACACCAAGAAGGAAGCCACTGCTGTCAAAAAAGAACATTGCTGCATGCCTGAATTTTGCAAAAGAGCACTTGGACACTCCACAATGGTACTGGGAAAATGTTTTGTGGCGTGATGAAACCAAAACTGAACTATTTGGGAGGAACAAGCAGAACTCCATTTGGCGTAAAAAGGGAACTGCATATCAACATCCGAGACCTGTACCTGTCCAGAGTCAGGAAATGGGCAGGTAACATCTCTGCAGACCCATCACACCCTGGTCACAAATTGTTTAAACTTCTCCCCTCTGGGAGACGCTACAGAACACTGTACGCAAAAACAACCAGACACAAGAACAGTTTTTTTTCCCTCAGGCTGTCTCTGTGATGAACAGCTAAAACCGGACTCAAATATCAGTAACATCAACTGTGAAATATCTGCACACTCATACCGTCATTCTGTTCACACTGTATATTTATATTTACTAAGTCATCCTTGGACTATGCTGTCTATACATATTTACCCTTCTACATGTACATAGCTTTTTGTTTTTTTTTGTCTATGCATTTTATCTGTTTGTACTAGGAGAGCTAAGTGAAACCGGAGTCAAATTCCTCGTGTGTGTTCACATACCTTGCAAATAAAGTTGTTTATTATTATTATTATTATTATTATTAACATCAAAACATCATCCCTACAGTAAAGTATGGTGGAGGGAACATCATGATTTGGGCCTGCTTTGCTGCATCAGGGCCTGGAGAGCTTGCCATCATTGAGGGGAAAATTAATTCTCAAATGTATCTACAAATTCTCCAGGATAATGTGAGGGTGTCTGTCCATCAACTGAAGCTCAGAAGAGGCTGGGTGATGCAACAGGACAATGACTCCAAACATCACAGCAAATCCACAGCACAATGGTTTCAGAAGGACAAAATCCGCCTTTTGGAGTGGCCTAGTCAGAGCCCAGATCTCAATCCGATTGAGATGCTGTGGAATGACTTGAAGACAGCCATACACAGAAGACAACCCAAGAATATGGAAGAGTTAATGCAGTTCTGCAGGGAAGAATGGGCTAAAATTCCCCCTGTATGATGTGCAGGTCTGATCTGCAGTTACAGGAAGCACCTGGTTGAGGTCATTGCTGCCAAAGGAGGGTCAACCAGTTATTAAATCCGAAGGTTCACTTACTTTTTTTCCACCACTACTGTGAATGTTGAATGCATTTCTATAAAAGTCATGAAAAAGTAGAATATTGTGTGTTATTGGCTTAAGCTCATTGTGTATATCAGTACCTGTGACTTGGATGAAGATCAGATCACTTTTTATTCCCAATTCATGCAGAAAACTAGATAATTCCAAAGGGTTCACATACTTTTTACTCTGACTGTATCTAGTTACACATTACATACCAGACAATCTAAACCATGGGAAGCCATGGCCGAATGGTATAGCAGCTTTGGGACCAAAAGGTTGCTAGTTCAAGTCCCTGAATCAGCAGGACTGGCTGAAGTGCCCTTGAGCAAGACACCTAACCCCGAACTGCTCCCCAGGTTGCTCTGGATATGTTGTACATCACTCTGGATTAGAGCGTCTGTTAAATTCATGTAATATAATGTAAACCCATATACCTGACCTATCCATCTAGCTGCCTGTTTGTCTCTAGGAGTTAGGAAAGGAAATGCTGTATTTTAAAATGTAAGGTATACAGGGGTGGAGAATACCTGACTGATTGTATTTTGTTACAATACTTAAATATTACTTTTGGCACATTTAGCTACTTCAGTATTACTGAAACTGAATACTTGTACCCTTACCTGATTACATTTCCATGAAAGAAGTACTTTTTACTCCTTATATATTTAGTTAGACTTTCCACATACTTCTTAAACCTGGTGCACACGGGCAACTTCTCGTCGCAAGCGTATTGCGATTTTTGGACGCAAGTTTCCCCTCTCGGGTAGCTGTGTGTGCGCGTTATCTGTGACCAGTGGGCGATTTGGGGAGGGGGATGCAAATCACGTGGAAATCACGTGACTACTTTGTGGGCAGGGATTGGCTTAGCTTTTGGAAGTGATCGCTTCATTATCGTAAAGACACACACACATGGCGATATCTCTGCAGCAAGTCAGTGACTGGCGAATTTTTGTTGCAGAATATCAAGCACATTTGATACCTGTGATCTGTCGCAAGCGAAAAAAATCGCTGTCACAAATATCTGTACACAAAGCAATTTTTTGCTTGCATCAAAAAGTTGCACGACCAAGCAATGGAAAATCACCCATGTGCGCCAGGGTTTACAAACCTTAAAGATTTTCATAATTTTCATTGAAGATGTTATTTTCATAAATAAAGATTTTTTTTCAATTTGTCTTAGAACTTTTTGACTTACCCTCGTGTATTCTATCCACATTCACTGGATATGAGCAATCGCGCGCTCTGATTGACGACTACGATATTAGCTCATATACCATGAGTAAAGAAAAACAAAATGGTGGCGTGCATCAAGTCAGATATATCACCTTCTTATAAAGTATTTAAAAGAAATAGAAATAGCTGAAAGAATATAGCTTTCTTTTTTCCCCCCAATATCTCCTGTTCCACACTCCAGCCCAGTCAGTGGTGGTAATGCATCTGTACTGTAAGTTGTTTTGCCAACCGCCAAAAAAAAGTAAAGAGGAAAAAGAAAATGGCTGAGCGTGTTGCTGAACCAGCCAAGGAACCCTCAAAATACCATGTTGCTGAACCCCCCCAAAATCCCCAAAAAAGCAACAAAACATGGAATAAAAATATTTGATGGTAAGAAAATATCTCTTTGTTTTTTTCCATTTCCAGTTGAGAGTACACTGTGCACATTTTGGCTGCCGCTTCTCACTGAAGCTTTTTATTTTATTTTCCCTTTTGTTTTTCTTTTTTTGTGTTTGTGTAGTTTGCTGTTTGTTTTTTGTTTTTCGTTTGAGTGTTTTGTCCACTGGTTGTGATGTAGCTCCGGACCCAGTTTTGGACATCGGCTCCCTCCAGGCCTTGGTTCGCCATTAGTGATGCCTGTGCTCCTCACTATGGACTGCAGTGAGCTTGTTGCTCTTTTAACATCATGGTTGTCAAGCGCTCTGTGTGATGGTGCTTTTGTGCTTGGTGCAGTGTTCTGAGCGATGTTGCCCGGCGGTGTCGCGGCGGTTGTGCAGGCAGTGTGGGATTTATCTTCATGTGCCTTTTGGTGGGACAGTGGCAGCTACACCATTGGAATGACATCCTGACTTTCTTTTGGTGGACTTTTTCTTTTCCTAATTGTAAAGTGAACTTGGGGATGATAAAGACGCTATATAAATTAAACTGATTATTATTATTATTATTATTAAAGCATTTTTCACAAATTGCTCCTGTCATTTCACCAGTTTGTTTACACTACAAGTGGAAATGATTGTGATGGATGTTTTGTATAAAGTTTTTATTTATCAAATTTGCTAAAAATAAAAATGCTCTGTTTCTCAAAATCCAGTGAATGTGGATAGAATAAAATTGTTATTCCACTCAATCTTGTCATACATGGCTTATAGCCAGTGTTGGGCAAGTTACTTCAAAACTGTTTTGCATTATTTATTACTTGTTACTATCATTTTCAAGTAATTAGTTACATTACAATATTACTGTATTTAAAATGTAAGCCATTACACTACTATTGCATTACTTTTAAGTTACTCTCACCAAAATAACTGGAAGTATGGATTTGGCAATCTAAATGTAGCTCACGACGCTCAATTAGCTCATCACACATCCAGTGGAAGGTGATGTGGTATCTGACTGAGCTAGGCTTATGGTTAAAAACACTAGAATATAATAGCCACAGTGACGGCTCATGGCACAATACAAGGAACAATCATCGCAAGAACAGACAAAAGGTGAAAGTCTGGCAAATTGTGATAGAAATACTGTAACTTTAGGCCTATTCATATTAACATCAATTGAACTGTATTGTAATGTCTAAAGATATGACAGGATACAAAATTAGCATTTCTATGCCTTTATTGTTTTCAAGTTTACAGCATTAAGCATAGTTTATGCTTCATAAAAAAAAAAAGATTAGCCCTAAGGGATATGACTCCATTTCAGAAATTTAACAAAAATGAACATATTATGGCAAATCGTAGCCTACAATAAAACTGGCCTGAAAAAAACCCACAAGCCTTTTAAATCACGGCTAGACAATGACTATTAGCTATATGAGGCGACCCAGTCACATTTCAAAAAACAGAATTAGAAATAAAATCAAAGTGCTTTTACTGATATTGAAGTGCTTAGGCATATTAGCCCTCGAAGGAAAGGCAGCTCAATCACTTTAGTCTGACTTCTGACCAGAAAAAAACTCAGTTATACATGACAAAAATGTAAACAAACTGTCAGCATATCTTCAACAACATACTCTGCCACAAGTCTCCTAACCTCCTGAGGCTGAAGTAGCATCTCAGAGCAGCAGAACGTTCATTTTGGCTGTTTTGTGATTTTTATCGCCACTCTCATCCTCTGCTTGCTTCCTTGCAAACTTCATGTTACTATGGCACCTCTGTAAATGTTTAGTTAAATTACTGGCGCTATTTTGGGAAGTGGGCGGCACGGTGGTGTAGTGGTTAGCGCTGTCGCCTCACAGCAAGAAGGTCCTGGGTTCGAGCCCCGGGGCCGGCGAGGGCCTTTCTGTGCGGAGTTTGCATGTTCTCCCCGTGTCCGCGTGGGTTTCCTCCGGGTGCTCCGGTTTCCCCCACAGTCCAAAGACATGCAGGTTAGGTTAACTGGTGACTCTAAATTGACCGTAGGTGTGAATGTGAGTGTGAATGGTTGTCTGTGTCTATGTGTCAACCCTGTGATGACCTGGCGACTTGTCCAGGGTGTACCCCGCCTTTCGCCCGTAGTCAGCTGGGATAGGCTCCAGCTTGCCTGCGACCCTGTAGAAGGATAAAGCGGCTAGAGATATTGTGATGTGATGTGTGATTTTGGGAAGTGGACAGTTCTTTAGGTTTAGCACACAAAGTGCATTTGACTACGATGTTCTTCACATCCTTATTTTTCACAAACTTAAAGTAATGGTCATGTGCCCATCTGGAGAATGTGCTATCCGACATTAGATCAGCTGCAGGTTCACTCATTTCTCTCCCGTCTGACTAGCCTAAAGGAAAAGGAAGTGAAACATTTTGTGCAGACGTTTCACCTCTGCTGATCTTGCGGTGATTTTGGCGAATTTGTATGAAGGAAAAAAACACCCCACCACTTCATTCCAGGTTAAAAATGCATTGTAACGCGCGTTACTGACATTTGTACTGAGTAAAATATTACCAATTTTTTTTCTGTAATGCCTTACATTACCGCGTTACCGCAAAAAGCAATGCATTACAGTAATTCGTTACTTTTGTAACGCGTTACTCCCAACACTGCTTATAGCCTCATGTATGACTCAATTTCGTGGAAAAAAACCTGTTAAATATATTGAATGAGGGCGGCACGATGGTGTAGTAGTTAGTACAGTCGCTTCACAGCAAGAAGATTCCGGGTTCGAACCTAGCGGCTGGCGAGGGCCTTTCTGTGTGGAGTTTGCATGTTCTCCCCGTGTCTGCGTGGGTTTCCTTCGTGTGCTCTGGTTTCCCCCACAATCCAAAGACATGCAGTTAGGTTGATGTGGGGCAGCCTTGGGCTGAGGTGCCCTTGAGCAAGGTACTGAACCCCTGACTGCTCCCTGGGCGCTCTGGGCTGCCCACTGCTCTGAGTGTGTGTGCGTGTGTTCACTGCTTCAGATGGGTTAAATGCAGAGGATGAATTTCACTGTGCTTGAAGTGTGCATGTGACGAATAAAGGTTTCTTCTTCTTTTCTTCTTCTTCTTCTTCTTCTTCTTCTCACAGCAAGAAGGTTCTGGGTTCGAGCCCAGTGGCTGACGGGGCCTTTCTGTGTGGTGTTTGCATGTTCTCTCCGTGTCTGCATGGGTTTCCTCCAGGTGCTCCGGTTTTCCCCACAGTCCAAAGACATGCAGGTTAGGATAATTGGTGGCTCTAAATTGACCATAGGTGTGAATGTGAGTGTGAATGGTTGTTTGTCTCTATGTGTCAGCCCTGTGATGATGTGGCAACTTGTCCAGGGTGTACCCTACTTCTCACCCATAGTCAGCTGGGATAGGCTCCAGCTTGCCAGCGACCCTGCGCAGGATAAGTGGTTACAGATAATGGATGGATATATTAAATGAGCTCAATTGAATGATGCAATTACATCCATTAATGTAGAAAATCTAAAGAATCATGCCAATTCATCATCATCTGTCACCATTTCATGCTACACAATATAGATAATGCTATAGCTATCTGTGTTGGGGGTTAAGGATCACTGGAGGAGTAGTACCTTTCCTAGTGGCCTGTAGGCATCCTAGACTGGTCTCCTTACATCCAGCACCCTGTGAAGCACAGCATATAGTCACTCAAGAGCTGATCACACCAGCCTCTCTATGGTGAAGACTGACCATATGTCCTACTCGTGGTGCCCCTGTTACTATTGCAGAACATGGCAGATCTTGGGGAGTAAACCCTGAAAACAAATCCCACCTCTTGTTTTGGTGGTGCAACAAGTTTTCTCTGTGACTGTGTCAGCCTTGCTGTCCCGTCGAGCAACAGGGATTACTTGCCAAGGGATGCTATTCCATGCCATTTAATGACGACATTGAAGGCACAGCTTTACTTTTTCTGGGGACAGTGGCAGGTGGGGAGTTTGACTGGGGCGGTACACCTGTCAAAGCATAAGGCAGGTGTCCTAAGGTGAGCTCGGGGAGGACATAAACCTCCCATGGAGCAGAAGGGCAAAAGCTCTATCTGTGTACAGATGATGATGGATAATCCACCAGATGGGTAGATACATTACCATTTTTACTTAAGTATGAGGCTCCACACATGAGAAGCTTCACAATTACACTGGCTATAGAAAGATACATTTCACAGTTCTATAGTTGCATCAAACTTCAATGGAATAAGAGGAGGAAACAGCACCCTGCTCTTATCTTTGCTCATCATTGATGATTGTTTTATTGCTACATGGTATCAGGAGTCATTCTATAGATGGGTAGTGTCCTAAATTAACACATTATATGACATTTGGTACTTTACAGACCACTTAAAGTGATATTTCAGTCAACAACACAGTAATATAATTGTATTGCTTTCTTGCCAGTTGAATGTTGTGCAGTAGGCATGTGTAAATCTTCCCACAGTGGTGTCTCTCATCAACTTTGTTCAGTATCACAGACAGACTTGCTCATGGTGTTTCTGACTCTGTATGACACTCAGGGAGGAAGTGTAGCCAAAAGTATGAAGGTCATTCAAATGAAACTCAACTTCAAATGTAGTGTGCATAATATTCTACTATTTTATGAAACTGTTTATAACTGTCTTTTTTGTCTTGTTGAATGTTTAGCTCTCTTTCATTTTGTCACTGCCATTTATTCATCCAGTTCAGAGTGGAACACTAGAGGGCAGGCATGAGGGAGCCCCGAGACATAAAGCAGCAGCCACTACACCATCAACAAACTCGAGTGAGCAAGTGAGTGGGGGACTGACAGCATCCGTACATCCCAGTTTACTAAACACTCTGTCTGAGGATCCTCCAGATCTACTCCTTTACCTAATAAACTTAAAAAAAAGGCTTGACTAAACAAATATTCCTCAAACTAAACAGCAATAAAACTGAGATCATCATCTTTGGCCCAAAATCCATCCTTCCCACCTGTCAGAACTTCTCACTCTGCATTGATGGCCACTCTGTCACTCCCTCCCCCCTCGTTAGAAACCTTGGAATCTATATGGACCCTGCACTCTCTTTCAAATCACACATTAACCATGTAACCAAAACATCCTTCTTTCACCTACGGAACATTGCATGCCTGCGACCCACTCTTTCCACCCCAGCTGCAGAGACATTAATTCATGCCTTTATCACCTCCAGACTCAACTACTGCAATAGCATCCTGTATGGCCTCCCCTCCACTGTTCTTCAAAAACTACAATATGTTCAAAACTCTGCTGCTCGGCTGCTCACCCGCTCTCCCTCCAGAGAACATATCACCCCTGTCCTCCGTCAACTTCACTGGCTTCCCATAAAACAACGCATACACTTCAAGATCCTCCTTATCACCTACAAGGCCCTCAACAACCTTGCACCCTCATACCTGACTGATCTCCTCCATCGCCACTCCCCCACCCGCCGACTACGCTCTGCAGATGCCAACCTCCTCACTTCTATCACCACGTCCAAGTACCAGACCCTCAGTGACAGAGCCTTCGCCATCGCTGCCCCTACCCTCTGGAACTCCCTCCCCCTGGCCATCCGTAACTCTGATACACTACTTTCCTTCAAGCGCCATCTCAAAACCCACCTGTTCAAGACTGCATATGACACTTGATACGTCACCTTCCTGCAGATCACCTTCTTATTTATCTGTTGTCTGTGTGTGTTTGTATGTGTGTATGTTTGAATCTCCTGTAAAGCGTCTTTGAGTATCATGAAAAGCACTATACAAAACTGATGTATTATTATTATTATTATTAAATGCTGAGACTGTGTCCGAGTCCCAAACACTACTTGGAAGGCTGTCCCATAACTGTGGGGCTTTGTAAGAAAAGGCTCCACCCCCTGATGTAGCCTTCACTATACGAGGTACCAGCAGATAGCCTGCACCTTTTGATCTAAGTAGGCATAGCGGGTCAAAAAGGACCAGAAGTTCTCTCAGGTACTTCTGAATTCTGCGTAAGACCATTCACTGCTTTAAAGGTCAATAGTCTCATCTCATCTCATTATCTCTAGCCACTTTATCCTGTTCTACAGGGTCGCAGGCGAGCTGGAGCCTATCCCAGCTGACTGGGGCGAAAGGCGGGGTACACACTGGACAAATCACCAGGTCATCACAGGGCTGACACATAGACACAGACAACCATTCACACTCACATTCACACCTACGGTCAATTTAGAGTCACCAGTTAACCTAACCTGCATGTCTTTGGACTGTGGGGGAAACCGGAGCACCTGGAGGAAACCCATGCGGACAGGGGGAGAACATGCAAACTCCACACAGAAAGGCCCTCGCCGGCCATGGGGCTCGAACCCGGACCTTCTTGCTGTGAGGCGACAGCACTAACCACTACACCACCGTGCCGCCAAGGTCAATAGTAGTATTTTATAAACAATATGAAATTTGATTGGGAGCCAGTGCAGTTTGGATAAGACAGGGATGATGTGGTCATATTTTCTAGTTCTAGTAAGGACTCTTGCTGCTGCATTTTGAACTAACTGGAGCTTGTTTATGCACTTATTGGAACATCCTGACAGTAAGGCATTACAATAATCCAACCTAGAGGTAACAAAAGCATGAACTAGTTTTTCTGCATTGTGTAGTGACATTAAATTTCTTATCTTAGCAATATTTCGAAGATGAAAGAAAGCTATCTGGGTAATGAAAGAAAGAACAACTTTATTCATCACACACGTGAAATTTCCTCTCTGCATGGTTCTAATGGGTTGTTATCGCCGGGGTGGCTGTACTGGGCATTTGTCCTACCAGCTTACAAAATGCCCCAATGGCTCAGCGCAAAATACAACCTCTGACAACCAAGTCCGCCTCCTGGCCTTCACGTGGCAGAACTGTTCGGAACCAACAGGAGGATGGGCGAAAGGCGGGTCGCTGGCGCCTTAAAACCAGTTCTCCCCATCCCTGTCTTAGCAATCCCTTGGCACCCAGCTTCCTAGTTGCTGTGAATACTAGGTTGGTGTTAGGAAGGGCATCCAACCGTAAAAACCTGCTTCATTTGTTAGTCATGGTAGTAGTTTCACAGAGTATTAGTGTAAACGGGGCTCCTAGTGTTAGGAGTGTCGTTAACGGTAGGGATGGTGTTAGATGTGGGCACCGCCAGATCGACATCAAGCGGCCACATCAAAATTTGCGTATATCAACTTTGAATGTTGGTACAATGAGAGGAAGAAGTGGAGAAGTGGTGGAAACTGTATCTAGGAGAAAGATTGATATATGTTGTTTGCAAGAGACAAGGTGGAGAGGTTCTTCTGCACGTATGATTGCTGGTAAAGACACCAGATATAAGTTCTTTTGGTCTGGCAACGAAAATGGTACAGGCGGTGTAGGTATCCTACTTGCGGAAAAGTGGGTGGAGCATGTCCTGGAGGTTAGAAGGGTCTCTGATCGTATCTGTGCCATTAAGGTCAATGTCGATTCTACCATCCTGACCGTTTTTTCCATATATGCCCCCCAGGTAGGACTAGACGATGAGGTTAAGGACTCTTTCTACGATGAGCTGTTTTGTGAAGTTTTGAAGATTGCCGAATCTGAGACCTTGTTCCTTTGTGGGGATTTTAATGGCCACATTGGATGTAAGTCTGAAGGATATGAAGGTGTTCATGGCGGTTTTGGTTATGGTGAGCGTAACCCAGAGGGAGTGAGGATTCTTGATTTTGCAGTGGCAAACGATTTGGTAATTAACAACTCCCTGTTTCAGAAGAGGGCAAGCCATCTGATTACATATCAGTCTGGTGTTTCCTCAACACAGGTAGATTATATTCTGACTAGAAGATGCAAGTTTAAGCATGTCATCAATACTAAAGTTGTCCCAAATGAAGAATGTGCCCTGCAGCATAAGCTCCTCCTATGTGATATTTCCTTGAAGTTTAGCAAGAAAAAGAGGCATGTTTTTACCCCTAAGCTTCGTGTTTGGAAGCTGAGAGATCATAGTGTAAGGAATGATTTCCTTAATGGGGTAAGGGCAGAGTTAGATGGCTTGTCCATGGCAACAGTAGAAGACACTTGGCAGTCCTTAAAAGGTAGCCTCCTATCTGTAGGTGAAAAGACCTGTGGCTACTCTAAGAAAGGAAATTGGAGGAAACAGACGTGGTGGTGGGATGACACTGTTAGTGCTGCGATTGAGGAGAAAAGGCGTCTTTATAAAGCTTGGAAGAGGGGTGGTAGCAAACAAGACTATCTAAGTGCTAAACACACCGCAAAGAAAACAGTCCATGCAGCCAAGAAAAGAGCAGAGGCAGTTAAATTTGCAAGTGTTGTGAAAGATAATATGGATATTTTCAAAATCGCCAAGCAAATTAAGAGGGAGAGCAGGGATGTTGTGGGTGAGTGCTGTGTTAGGGACGATCAAGGGCACATCTCACTCACTGATGATGCAAAGAAGAAGGCTTGGAAAGAGCATTATAGCCATCTGTTAAATGTGGAGTTTCCTTGGTCCCGTGAAGATCTCACACCTGCCTATCCTGTTGAGGGCCCGCCAATTCTGGTAACATCTGAAATGGTGGCTAATGCCTTATGCAAAATGAAGCTGGGCAAAGCTCCTGGCCCATCCGGTATAGTGGCAGAAATGGTTAAGGCGTCTGAAGAGGTTAGCATCCCTGTGTTGTGCAGCCTAACAAACGCGATCATAGCTGAGAAAAAGATCCCAGTAGACTGGGATATGAGTTATATCATCAATCTGTACAAAGGCAAGGGTGACGCGCTCGATAGAGGAAACTACAGGGGTCTAAAGTTGACGGAGCACTGCCTGAAAGTAGTTGAGAGAGTGGTAGAGAAGATTGCCCGCGAGCTAGTGTCCATCAATGAGATGCAATTTGGTTTCATGCCTGGGCGGAGCACAACCGATGCAATTTTTATTGTCCGCCAGTTGCAAGAGAAATATCTAGCCAAAGAAAAGAACTTGTACTTTGCCTTCATAGAGCTAGAGAAGGCTTTTGATCGCATCCCTCGGGATGTCCTTTGGTGGGCAATGCGTCGTCTGGGTCTTCCAGAGTGGCTTGTCAGCACAGTACAGGCTATGTACTCCAATGCCTCGAGTAGGGTCTGTGTCAGTAACTCAGTAAGTGACAGCTTCAAGGTCCAAGTAGGAGTTCATCAGGGCTCCGTGTTGAGCCCATTTCTCTTCATCATAGTTCTGGAAGCCCTCTCACGAGAATTTCGTACTGGTTGCCCTTGGGAGCTTCTGTATGCTGACGACTTAGTCATCTCCTCAGACTCGCTGGAAGAACTCCTAGAGAGACTGCGCCTGTGGAAAATTGGTCTGGAGTCCAAGGGTTTACGTGTAAACATGAGTAAGACAAAAATCCTGATGTCTGGTCCAAACTTGAACTCTCTGAAGGACTCAGGAAAGCACCCTTGTGCTGTTTGCAGGAAGGGCGTAGGAAGTAATTCTATCTTTTGCAACGGATGCTCCCACTGGGTCCATAAAAAATGCAGCAACATATCTGGCAGACTAACACCGGATCCCTTGTTCAGATGTAGCAGATGTCGGGGTACAGCTCGCCCAATCGATGGCAGACCGGGTGATTATGTTATGGTGAACAAGCAACACCTTGAAGTAGTAGATTCCTTCCGCTATCTTGGCGATACCATCTGTGCTGGTGGTGGCTGTGAAGCTGCCATAATAGCAAGAGTAAGAGCTGCTTGGGGAAAGTTCAGGGAGCTGCTCCCTTTGCTGACATGCAAGAGTTTATCGCTCAGAACAAGGGGTAGAGTCTATGGTAGCTGTGTCAGGGGTGCCCTGCTCTACGCAAGTGAGTGCTGGGCCCCTAAAAAGGTTGACCTGTCAAGACTTGAAAGGAATGAGCGGGCTATGTTGAGGTGGATGTGTGGCTTGAACCCCAATGATGAAACCAGCCCAAGTATCTGGGACAAACTTGAAATTGTCCCCCTTGAAGCCGCACTTCGCTGTGGACGGCTTCGGTGGTTTGGCCACACCAAAAGAGCATCTGGCCCAATATCAGCCATTGAGAAGTTGGAGGTCGCTGGCACCAGGAGAAGAGGCAGACCCAGGAAGACGTGGGCCAAGGTGGTCGCTGACGACCTGAAGACATTCCATCTGTCCCCGGAAGTGGCCACTGACCGGGTTGCCTGGAAGAAGGCTGTGAATACTTACTTACATGCAACGTCATACCCGCCCCCAGGTGGAACATAATGACGTAAACGGATAGTGAGTGAGTGAGTGATTTAACCCATCTGAAGTAGTGAACACACACGAGCAATGAGCACACACATATACCCAGAGCAGTGGGCAGCCATGCTAACAGCACCCAGGGAGCAGTTGGGAGTTCGATGCCTCGCTCAAGGGCACCTCAGCCCAAGGCCGTCCCATATTAACCTAACCACATGTCTTTGGACTGTGGGTGAAACCAGAGCACCCGGAGGAAACCCACGCTGACACGGGGAGAACATGCAAACTCCACACAGAAAGGCCCTCGCCAGCTGCTGGGTTCGAACCTGGAACCTTCTTGCTGTGAGGCGACCGTGCTAACCACTACACCACCGTGCCGCCCAATGTTATTGATATGATATGATATTGATAACATTATATGATATGATATGATATGATATATGATATGATAATGTTATCGATATGAGTTTCAAATGAAAGACTGGGGTCAATAATCACTCCGAGGTCTTTTACTGCTGCACGTGAAGAAACAGAAAGGCCATCCAGAGTTACTGTGTAATCAGAAAACCTACTTCTAGCTCCATGTGGTCCGAGTACAAGTACTTCAGTCTTGTCAGAGTTAAGCAGAAGGAAGTTAATAAGCATCCAGTGTCTAATGTCCTTTACACATTCCTCAATTCTATTAAGCTGGTGTCTCTCATCTGGTTTTGCAGAAACATACAACTGTGTGTCATCAGCATAACAGTGGAAACTAATACCATGCTTATGAATAATATCACCCAGAGGTAACAAATATAAAGGAAAAAGCAGTGGGCCTAAGACAGAACCTTGTGGAACACCAAACTTTACCTCAGTATGTCTAGAAAAATCACCATTTATATCAACATACTGATAGTGACCAGTTAAATGAGACCTGAGCCAGGAGAGGGACGTTCCCTTAACTCCCACAACATTTTCTAGTCTATTCAAAAGAATGGAATGATCAATGGTATCAAATGCTGAACTAAGGTCAAGCAACACACGCAGCAAGACACAGCCCTGATCAGACGCCAACAGTAGGTCGTTTACTACTTTAACCAGAGCTGTTTCTGTGCTATGATGAGGTCTAAATCCTGACTGATACATTTCATGGATGTTATTCCTATGTGAATATGAGCATAACTGCTGTGCCACAGCTTTTTCTAGGATCTTGGAGATAAAGGGGAGGTTTGATATTGGCCAATAATTGCTGACAGGGATCAAGGTCAGGTTTTTTAATCAGGGGTTTGATAACTGCTAGTTTAGAGGATTTGGGTATATAACCAATCCTAAGAGAAGAATTTATTATTTTTAGAAGCGGTTCAATTACTTCAGGTATGATGTGTTTGAATAGACGTGTTGGTAAGGGATCTAGTACACAAGATGAGGATTTTGATGCGGAGACTAATGAAAGTAGCTCGATTTCTCTAAGGGGAGTAAAACATTCTAATTGCTGATCTGAGTTAACAATAGTTAACTACAGGGTTACTTAAATTGTCACTTCCATTGTCTGACCTTAAATTAGTAGTTTGAATTTTTTGTCGGATATTTTAAATTTTGTCATTAAAAAAATTCATGAAATCGTTGCTACTACATACTGCAGGTGTGCATGTGTCTATAGTGGACTTATTCCTGGTTAATTTTGCTACAGTATTAAATAGCAATCTAGGATTATTTTTGTTATCTTCTATTAGGGAGGAGAGATATGTTGATCTAGCAGCACTGAGAGCTTTTATATACTTCAGGAAGCTCTCCTTCCAAGCTAATTTGAATGCTACCAATTTTATTTGGCACCATTTATGTTCCAGTTTTTGAGTGGTCTGTTTTAAAGTGTGAGTGTCATCCTTATACCTGGGTGCTATTTTTTTTCTGATTATTTTCCTTTTAAGAGGAGCTACATTATCTAAAGTAAAGCGGAACGTTGACTCTAAGCATACAGTTGCCTGATCAAGTTCTGCGGGGGCTGACAGTGACCCAATCAAAGTTGATAACTCTGGGAGATCATTTATTTTAAGAAAGCTCTTCTAATATTCGGATGCACACCACTGACACTGTTCTTCATTTAGCCATCAGTGACGAGTTACTTTTTGTGGCAGCGGGGGCATGGTCAAGCGCCGGTCTGTGACCGGAGGGCGGAGTCAGGGCAGGTAAGTGGCAGAATCACTACACCTGATGTCAATTAACCTGTGTTTGTGTGTCTTTCCAGTGACCACGCCCTATATAAAGAGAGAGAGAGCAGAGGAAGTGAGCTCTCTCCTGAACCAGACGACTTGTGTGTGTGTGTGTGTGTGTGTGTGTGTGTGTGTGTGTGTGTGTGTGTGTGTGTGTGTGTGACTGGGAGATTTACAGTATTTTGTGTCTGAAAAGAACAAATAAACCATAAGTTATGGAACTTTACTCTGGCCTGCCGTCTTTCTGTGCTCCTCCCCCTCCTACGAACTGCCACAGTGGTGCCGAAACCCGGGATGGAGTACAGGAACAGAACAGCCCCATGGAGTCCTCCCCCTTTGCAGACCTGGTCCATGCCCTCGCCACGGCCCAGCAGAGCCAGCACCAGGTGCTAGTCACCCTCCGGAAGGAGCAAGAGCGCCGGTTCGAGGCCCTGGTGCTGGTGCAGCAGGAAGATCGACAGGCGTTCTGGCACCTCCTCGCGTTGGCGGGGTCCACCATCTCCACCGCCGCGGGCCCTTCTTCCCTCACCCTAACTAAGATGGGCCCGCAGGACGACCCCGAGGCCTTCCTCACACTCTTTGAGCAGACAGCAGAGGCCTCGGGCTGGCCAGTGGAACAGCGAGCGGCGCGTCTCCTCCCCCTGCTAACGGGCGAGGCGCAGCTGGCCGCGCTACAGCTCCCCGCCGACCACCAGCTGGCCTACGCGGACCTTCGCCAGGCCATCCTCCAGCGGGTGGGGCACACCCCCGAACAACAGCGACAACGCTTCCGCGCTCTGCGGCTGGAGGAAGTCGGCCGGCCGTTCGCGTTTGGCCAGCAGCTCTGGGACACCTGCTGGCAGTGGTTGAGGGCCAACAACCGTGACGCCGAGGGAATCCTCGATCAGGTGGTGCTGGAGCAGTTCATCAGCCGCCTGCCAGAGGGAACCGCGGAGTGGGTCCAGTGCCACCGCCCGGCGTCGCTGGATCAGGCCATCGAGTTGGTGGAGGACCATTTGGTGGCTGTTCCGACGGCAGGACAATGGACATCCTCTTCTCTCGTCTCCTCTCTCTCTCTCCCCCTCTCTCCTCCTGTGTCTCGTCCTCGCCCTGTTCCCCCACCGTGGAGGCGGGGGCTGGCCCCACCCCAGCCCACTCGTCGCACCCGTGGTGCCCTCCCATTTTTCCCTTCTGTGTCTGTCTCTTCCCCCCTCAGGTGAGTGAGCCCCAGGGCGCCGGTGCAGAGAGGAAGCCCGGGCCGGTTTGCTGGCGCTGCGGGGAGCCGGGCCACCTCCAACTGCAGTGTTCAGCAATGGAAGTGGGCGTGGTGGTTCAGATCCCCGATGCGCCAGGAGCTGCCCTCGATCGGGCCGGAGCGTATCGCATACTGCTGAGTATCCAAGGGGATACATATCAGGCGTTGGTGGATTCTGGTTGTAATCAGACCTCAATTCACCAAAGCCTGGTACAAGACGAGGCATTGGGGGGAGCACAGGGGGTGAAGGTGTTGTGTGTGCACGGAGATGTTCACAGTTACCCTTTGGTGTCGGTCCACATTTTTTTCTGAGGGAAAAAATTTATAGTAAAGGCAGCAGTTAATCCTCGCCTCACCCACTCGATAATTTTGGGGACTGATTGGCTGGGATTCGGGGAGTTGATGAGTCATTTAGTGAAGAGTGGGTCCTGCTGTAGTTCAGCAGGGGAAGGTCCCGGTGTCGCCTTGGTGGGAGCAGCTGTCACAGAGCCGTCTACGTCATCTCCGTGTCAGAGTGAGGAGCCGCCGGCCCCTCCTCCCTCTCTCAGGGAATCCCTTGCGATGGTCAAATGATGGTCAAACGATCCTGCCAAATGCCATCCCATCCTTCCCCTATTTTTCTATTATGAAAGGTAGATTATACCGAGTGACACAGGACACGCAGACGAAAGAGCAAATCACACAGCTTTTGATTCCAAAAAGCCCCCGGGAATTGGTATTCCAGGCGGCTCACTTTAATCCCATGGCTGGACACTTAGGGCAGGATAAGACACTAGCCTAAATAATGGCCCGATTCTATTGGCCGGGGATTCGTGGCGATGTCCGTAGGTGGTGTACGGCATGCCACGAATGCCAGCTAGTAAATCCAGCGGCCATTCCAAAAGCGCCTTTGTGCCCTCTACCATTAATCGAGACTCCATTCAAAAGAATTGGGATGGATCTCGTCAGGCCATTAGATCGGTCAACACGAGGGTACCGCTTTATATTAGTTCTGGTGGACTATGCAACATGATACCCGGAAGCAGTGCCTCTCCGCAATATCTCAGCACACAGTATTGCGGAGGCACACTTCCGTGTCATCTCCCGAGATGGAATCCCGAAAGAGATTCTGACTGATCAAGGCACCTCGTTTATGTCACATACACTGAACGAACTGTATGGGTTATTAGGTATTAAGCCAATCCGCACCAGCGTTTATCACCCACAAATGGACGGTTTAGTTGAATGGATCAATCGCACCCTCAAGAATATAATTAAAAAATTCGTAAGTGAGGACGCACGTAACTGGGATAAATGGCTTGAACCCTTGTTATTTGCAGTGCGAGAGGTCCCCCAAGCCTTCAAGGGGTTCTCCCCATTTTAATTATTATATGGGCGTAAGCCAGGTGGCATTTTAGATGTGCTGCGAGAAAATTGGGAGGAGGGACCTTCACCAAGTAAAAGTGAAATTCAATACGTTATTGACCTGCGTGCAAAACTCCACACACTCACACACCTAACCCAGGAGAATTTGCGGCAGGCCCAAGAACGGCAAACCTGCCTGTACGACAGGGGTACACGCCTTAGGGAGTTTGCACCGAACGGACAGGGGTGGGGCGCTACAGATTTACCACCTCAATCTACTCAAACTCTGGAATGAGGAGGTCCCCGTAGCATTGGTGTCGGTGGTTCCGGAGAACACGGAGCTGGGGCCGGAGGTTCAAAAGGGAGCATTGGCATCGCGTACCTCTCTGGTCCCCTGTGGAGACCACCTCTCCCCGACCCAACTCGCGGAGGTTGCCCAGTTGCAGACCGAGTTTTTGGACGTGTTCTCGCCCCTGCCCGGCCGCACCGACCTCATAGAGCACCACATTGAGACGCCCCCAGGGGTGGTAGTGCATACAGGCTACCCGAACACAAGAAAAAAGTGGTTCGGGAAGAACTCGAGGCCATGCTCGAGATGGGCATCGTCGAGGAGTCCCACAGTGACTGGAGCAGCCCAGTGGTCTTGGTTCCCAAGGCCGAAGGGTCGGTCCGGTTCTGTGTGGACTACAGAAAAGTCAACGCAGTGTCTAAATTCGATGCGTACCCAATGCCTCGTATTAATGAGTTGCTTGATCGGCTAGGCACAGCTCGCTTTTACTCGACACTGGATTTGACAAAGGGTTATTGGCAGATCCCCTTGACTCCATTATCCCAAGAAAAAAATGGCCTTTTCCACACCGTTCGGCTTACACCATTTTGTCACACTTCCTTTTGGGCTGTTTGGGGCGCCCGCTACATTTCAGCGGCTGATGGATAGGGTCCTCCGCCCCCACGCCAGCTATGCGGCCGCATACCTCAACTACATCATTATTTATAGTAATGACTGGCAGCGGCACCTACAACACCTGAGGGCCATCCTTAGGTCGCTGAGGCGAGTGGGTCAGCTTTAGTCAGGTGTATACCGGGAGCCAGGGCGCCGGACATAGCAGGTAATCTTAGGGTCCTAGGCAAGCACAGGTTCTCAAAGATAGTTATCCATGCAGGAGCTAATGATATACGCCTTCGTCAGTCTGAGGTTACTAAGAGTAACTTTGTAGAGGTGTTTAAATTAGCGAAGGCGATGTCCGATGCTGTAGTATGCTCTGGCCCCATCCCAATGCGGCGTGGCGATGTAGCTTACAGCAGGTTATGGTCGCTGAACTGCTGGTTGTCCAGGTGGTGCTCTGAAAACAGTGTGGGCTTTATAGATAATTGGGCTAATTTTGAGGGCACTGCTGGCCTGTTAGGGCGGGACGGTATCCATCCCACTCGGGAAGGTGCTGCTCTCATTTCCTGCAGCATAGGTCATAGTCTCAGAACAGGCCTAGTTAATTTCTGACAATCCAGAGCCAAGGCCAGGGAGCAGACGAACAGGCTAAACCGACTGTCTGCTAGCTGCACAGAGTCGTCATTCAGGGCCCACTACATCGAGACTGTGTCTGTTCCCCGAGCTCAACAAAAAGGTAGAAATTTTCAGAGAGTTTGTTCCAGTAACCTAATCAATATAAAATTAGATCAGACTGACTGTACTGCTGCTGCCAGCACCTTTGATCTAAAGGTGGGGCTATTAAATATTAGATCTCTTACATCTAAAGCGCTAATGGTTAATGAACTCATTACTGATCAGGAGTTTAATGTACTGTGTTTAACAGAAACATGGATTAAGCCAAATGAATATATAGCATTAAATGAAGCGAGTCCTCCTGGATACAGTTATATACACCAGCCTCGTCTAACTGGCAGAGGAGGAGGCGTCGCGGTTATTTATAACGATTATCTAGGTGTAACACACAAACCTGGTTATAAATTTAATACATTTGAAGTTCTTCATACTCATATAATGTATGTAGCCTCGAAAAATAAGTCTACCCAGTTAATTCCATTGCTTATTATTTACAGGCCCCCGGGGCCATATTCTGAGTTTCTTTCTGAATTTGCAGATTTTATCTCAGATTTGGTTATTTCCTTAGACAAAGCTTTAGTTGTCGGAGATTTTAATATTCACTTCGATAACCCAGAAGACCCTTTAAAAACAGCGTTTGTGTCCATCTTAGATTCAGTCGGGATTAAGCAGAATGTCATAGGACCGACCCATAATGGTGGTCACACCCTTGATCTAATACTAACATTCAGATTAAACGTAGACAATATAGTCATACTTCCACAGTCTGAAGTTATCTCAGATCATTGTCTCATCTCATTCAAAATATGTCTGAGTAATAATATATGCACCTCACCACGCTACTGTATTAAACGTACTTTCACGTCAACTACTGCACAGAGCTTTATAAATGATCTCCCAGAGCTGTCAACTTTGATTGGGTCACTGTCAGCCCCTGCAGAACTCGATCAGGCAACTGAATGCTTAGAGTCAACATTCCGCCATACTTTAGATAATGTAGCTCCTCTAAAAAGGAAAATGGTCAGAGACAAAAAATTAGCACCCTGGTATAATGATGACACTCGCACATTAAAACAGACCACTCGAAAATTGGAACGTAAATGGCGTCAAACAAAATTGGTAGTGTTCAAATTGGCGTGGAAGGAGAGCTTCCTGAAGTATAGAAAAGCTCTTAGTGCTGCGAGATCAACATATCTCTCCTCCCTAATAGAAGATAACAAAAATAATCCTAGATTCCTATTTAATACTGTAGCAAAATTAACCAGGAATAAGTCCACTATCAACACATGCACACCTGCAGTATGTAGTAGCAACGACTTCATGAATTTTTTTAATGACAAAATTGAGAATATCCGACAAAAAATTCAAACTACTAATTTAAGGTTAGACAATGAAAGTGACCTTGTAGTTAACAATATAACTGTATCAGATCATCAGTTAGAATGTTTTACTCCCCTAAAAGAAACTGAATTACTTTCATTAATCTCTACATCAAAAGCCTCAACTTGCGTACTAGATCCCTTACCGACACATCTATTCAAACAGATAATGCCTGGAGTAATTGAACCGCTTCTAAAAATAATAAATTCTTCTCTTATGATTGGCTATGTACCCAAATCCTTTAAACTAGCAGTTATCAAACCCCTGATTAAAAAACCTGACCTTGATCTCTGTCAGCTGTCCAATTATCGGCCAATATCAAACCTCCCCTTTATCTCCAAGATCCTTGAAAAAGCTGTGGCACAGCAGTTATGCTCATATTTACATAGGAATAACATCCATGAAATGTATCAGTCAGGATTTAGACCTCATCATAGCACAGAGACAGCACTGGTTAAAGTAGTAAACGACCTACTGTTGGCGTCTGATCAGGGCTGTGTCTCGCTACTTGTGTTGCTTGACCTTAGTGCAGCATTTGATACCATTGATCATTCCATTCTTCTGGATAGACTAGAAAATGTTGTGGGAGTTAAGGGAATGGCCCTCTCCTGGCTCAGGTCTTATCTAACTGATCGTTATCAGTATGTTGATATAAATGGTGATATTTCTAGATGTACCGAGGTAAAGTTTGGTGTTCCACAAGGTTCTGTCTTGGGTCCACTGCTTTTTTCTCTATATATGTTACCACTGGGCGATATTATTCGTAAACATTGTATTAGTTTCCACTGTTATGCTGATGACACACAGTTGTATGTCTCTGCAAAACCTGATGAGACACACCAGCTTAATAGAATTGAGGAATGTGTTAAGGACATTAGACACTGGATGCTTATAAATTTCCTTCTGCTTAACTCTGACAAGACTGAAGTACTTGTGCTAGGACCACATACAGCTAGAAGTAAGTTTTCTGATTACACAGTAACTCTGGATGGCCTTTCTGTTTCTTCACGTGCAGCAGTAAAAGACCTCGGAGTGATTATTGACCCCAGTCTTTCATTCGAAACTCACATTGATAACATCACCCGGATAGCTTTCTTTCATCTCAGAAATATTGCAAAGATAAGAAATTTAATGTCATTGCATGATGCAGAAAAACTAGTCCATGCTTTCGTTACCTCCAGGTTGGATTATTGTAATGCCTTACTGTCTGGATGTTCCAATAAGTGCATAAACAAGCTCCAGTTAGTTCAAAATGCCGCAGCAAGAGTCCTTACTAGAACTAGAAAATATGACCACATCACGCCTGTCTTATCCACACTGCATTGGCTCCCAATCAAATTTCGTATTGATTATAAAATACTACTATTGACCTTTAAAGCACTAAATGGTCTTGCACCACAGTACCTGAGTGAACTTCTGCTCCTCTATGACCCGCCACGCCTACTTAGATCAAAAGGTGCAGGCTATCTGCTGGTACCTCGTATAGTGAAGGCTACATCAGGGGGCAGAGCCTTTTCTTACAAAGCCCCACTGTTATGGAACAGCCTTCCAAGTAATGTTCGGGAATCAGACACAGTCTCAGCATTTAAGTCTAGGCTGAAAACATATCTGTTTAGTCAAGCCTTTTGTTAATGGTGTTTATGAGGTAAAGGAGTAGGTCTGGAGGGTCCTCAGACATAGAGTGTTTTGGTAAACTGGGATGTATGGATGCTGTCAGTCCCCACTCGCTTGCTCACTCGAGTTTGTTGACGGTGCAGTGGCTGGCTGCTTTATGTCCCGGGGCTCCCTCATGCCTGTGTTACCTTCTGGCTCTCTCCTTTTAGTTATGCTGTCATAGTTAGTTGCCGGAGTCCCTGCTTGTACTCGGTGCAATATGTATACTGTTCCTACTTATTCAGGTGACATTGGGCATACCTAACCACCTGTGTTTTCTTTCTCTCCCCCCCCCACTCCAAATCTGTCCCTCTGAGTTACATGGAGTCAACAGGAAATCTTTTGGTGGAGACGGTGGGGACCTCGACTGGCTATCGTAGCCTGCAGGGAATCGGCCGTCAGACATTCTGTCGCATGTCCCAGACCCGGTGAAATGTAACTGAATTGTCTTGGCCAGGCCTAAGGGTCCCATCTGCATCTCATCATTGCTGAGGAGTGTGCTCCCATCACCCAATCTAGCATCCAGCCAGAGCAGGTCATGATATATTTTTTTACCATATTAACATGCCATTGTGTGTCATGCCTGATGTAAAGACTCTTGTCTCTGCGAGCCTACCACACAGATTTAATACTTGTCATTTTTAGGGCATACCTAACAACATGTTTTCTTTCTCTCTCTCTCTTCCCCCCCCCCCCAATCTGTCCCTCTGAGTTACATGTTGATCCTGGGATTGAGATGCTGGCCTCTTCTGCCCCTCGGACCTGCTTGATCCATCCTGGTGCCCTGTGTCTGGTCGGAGTTTTATCGCCCCACTCCTGTGAAGGACGGCCCCATGAGGACAGTTGAGGGTTATACCTGTTAAAACTGTTAATATTATAGTCAGGCTGTCTGTTGTTGCCCAAATGAGGATGGGTTCCCTTTTGAGTCTGGTTCCTCTCGAGGTTTCTTCCTCATGTCGTCTGAGGGAGTTTTTCCTTGCCACCGTCGCCACAGGCTTGCTCATTGGGGATAGATTAGGGATAAAATTAGCTCATGTTTTAAGTCGTTCAAATTCTGTAAAGCTGCTTTGCGACAATGTTTATTGTTAAAAGCGCTGTACAAATAAACTTGATTGATTGATTGATTGATTGATTGGGTCTCACAGCCAACCCAAAGAAGTGTGCAATTGGGCGGGTGGAAGTATGGTATCTGGGCTTCCACTTGGGCAACGGGCAGGTGCGTCCCCAAATTAACAAGACTGCAGCAATTGCGGCCTGCCCGAGGCCCAAGACCAAAAAGGGGGTGAGACAGTTCCTGGGGCTGGCTGGCTACTATCGAAGGTTTATACCTAATTATTCAGACGTCACCAGCCCACTGACTGATCTCACTAAAAAGGGGGCACCAGATCCAGTCCAGTGGACGGAGCAATGCCAGCGGGCTTTCTCTGAGGTAAAGGCTGCACTGTGCGGGGGGCCACTGTTACACTCCCCTGACTTTTCTCTCTCTTTTATGTTACAGACAGATGCGTCGGACAGAGGGCTGGGGGCTGTGTTGTCCCAGGAGGTGGAGGGGAAGGACCGTCCAGTGCTGTACATCAGTAGAAAGCTGTCAGTACGCGAGGGGCGCTACAGCACGATCGAAAAGGAGTGCCTCGCGATCAAGTGGGTGGTCCTCGCCCTCCACTACTACCTGCTGGGACGCCCTTTCACCCTCTGTTCGGACCACGCACCCCTCCGGTGGCTCCACCACATGAAGGATGCCAACGCGCGGATCACCCGTTAGTATCTGGCACTCCAACCCTTTAACTTCAAGGTGATCCACAGGCCGGCGGCGCAGATGGTTGTGGCGGATTTTCTCTCCTGTCAAGGGGAGGGGGGGAGTTGGCTGCAGGCCGGACGGCTGCCCAGCCTGAGTCGGGTGGTGGGGGTATGTGGCAGCGGGGGCATGGTCAAGCACCGGTCTGTGACCGGAGGGCGGAGTCAGGGAAGGTAAGTGGCAGAATCACTACACCTGATGTCAATTAACCTGTGTTTGTGTGTCTTCCCAGTGAATGCGCCCTATATAAAGAGAGAGAGAGAGCAGAGGAAGTGACCTCTCTCCTGAACCAGACGACTTGTGTGTGTGTGTGTGTGTGTGTGTGTGTGTGTGTGTGTGTATGACTGGGAGATTTATTTTGTGTCTGAAAAGAACAAATAAACCATAAGTTATGGAACTTTATTCTGGCCTGCCGTTTTTCTGTGCTCCTCCCCCTCCTATGAACTGCCACACTTTTGTTCTTAGTGAACCACAGGAAGATGCTCAAGTGTTGGCACGTGCACAATAAACTAATGTAAATGCATATTTTGAGGTGTTCATGAGGCATTTGAGTTCATGAGGAATTCCTTGATGTTAATCCTCTCTAATACTTCCAAAAATCTCCAACAAGAAGATATTAGAGAGGATTAACATCAAGGAATGCCTCATGAACATTATACAAATCAAGAAACTCAAGTATTTGGGGCATATTATTTGCCACAATACTTTTCATCGCATGCTTTTAGAGGGAAAAATTTATGGAAAAAGAGGAAAAGGAAGGCTAAGAATTTTACGGACATACAACCTCTGTAGATGGACAGGCCTCAGTTACACCAAAGTAGTGTGAATGGCTAAGGACAACAGAAGTGGCTGGAGAACTATTGCATCCAACCCTCGACCTGAGGATGGAACCTGACGATGATGACGACGATGACAATGAGTTCCTTCTGTTCTTAGTGAACCACAGGAAGATGCTCAAGTGTTGGTACGTGCACAATAAACTTACATAGACACATATTTTGCGGTGTGGTCTCAATTTTTTACTGTTACAATTAACCCCAGGTTGTGTTACAACATACTCTGTTAGTGGGGTCGGCTGTAACAATGGCACTCCTTGCATTTGACATCAAATAATGAATTCTGTGATATAGTTTGTGAAAATATTGATATTTGTGTCAAAATTTGAGCACTTTATCACAAAAATTCTGCAAGTTAGAGGTGCTAAGACAAAAAGTGTTACACTCATCCCCGGTCTCCCCTACACCAGTTGTTTCTGCCGGCACGCACATGCCTAATGGACATGAATGGCCCTGCGTTTTCTGCCGTGTTAGTGTGGACCACGGGCGATTGCTCTAAGACAACAAGGGAGGCTCAGCCTCCTCTAAAAATGACGAACATCATGTAGGATGAATTGCGCTAGGCTTATGTTATAGCCGACCTTATAACATTGCTATTTCAGATCCAGAATCATAGAAATATATGTGCTCAACCCAACTACAGCGCAAAATCATTCCGTTATAACTTTCCCCAGTTCACCTAATGTGCGTGTGAGTTTTTCCCCCTCGTGACAGCGCAATGCAGCCCAGCCTCAGTGGACTTCAATGGCATTTGGGAGCTATGCGCTTTTCAATATCAAAATGCAAGACGGTTATTGGACAAATACCGCGAAAATGCCCGCTCCACGGACTCCCAGCCTCAAAGTGGGAGGGACATGGCAGTTTCTGCGAGGAGACTGGTGATTGGTGAAAGCGGCCGGATATTTTCTTTGATTGACAACTCGTTTCAACTATAGACAGGCAGCGGTGAATTTCAGTTCAGTCCCATGCGGATTTGCTAGTGCTGTGGTGTATTGTAAGAGATCAGCTTACATTTCGATTTCATTCATTACATACGGTTTCTACCAGCTTTTCTAGTTTGTATATATTTTCATTGTAAATAAAGTGTAAATATAGTGTTGTCAAGGTTGCTATCTTAGTTCCAGAAATTTCGTTTATTTGAGTGACTGAACTTGAACTTGAGGGGGCTAGTCAGCTAGCAAGAAAGCTGCACACGGATGCCAAGCATTGCTGATTTAAATTTGGCGAAGCCATTTGCCAGTCTTCCTTTCGAGGAAAAAATTAAAATTAAAGAGCAGGGTAGACCAACGCCTCAAATTGACTTGGTGAAAAAGGTAGGGAATAATACTCGTTCCTTTCAGCTCTCCTGGTACGAGAAAGTGAATTGGCTAACAGCAAGTGACCCACATCAACAACAGTAAATAGGCTACTTTAGTAATATGTCATGGATGGACCAAAAATATAGAATCTATTTAAAATGTTTATGCTGAGTATATTATATTGGAATATATATTTCTCTGGATATGAATTAAACACAGCTACAATTTGGAAAACATTTTTAAACAAAAACACAGCCGAGAACATTTCACACTACAGACCTGGATTAAAAGTGAAGGGTTATCAAAATTGCCAATAAAACATTTCTCAGTCAAAATAAGTAAAATATAGGGAAAGTGTCACTGAATGAAATGTGTGGCACCCAGCTCTATGTTTGGCTCCCCAAGGTCAGTGCTTGTGCCTATTCCAGAACACTCTGCTGTTACTGCTGAAGTTCCTGACAAAGAGCTGCTTTCAATAATGATCAATTTTTAAACATGTCACAATTTAAAAATATAAAATGTTAAAATATACCCCCCCCCCCCCCCCCCCCGAACACCACCATCATGTATATTGGACAGTAGGCTAATGGGCCAAAAGAACCTGTTATTTCACAGTTTGTGACCCTGCCAACAATCAGCCAGATCAGAGGCAAGAGTATGGGCAAAATTTATGTGTTTTTTCTTTTTTCTTTTAAAATCTGGAAATATCGTAACCGACCAGCCTCCCCTGTTTGAAAAACTACCAGCCGCCACTGGTGTGGACAGAGATTATTTCTAATGCAGAGCGAAAACAGAGATTGTTTTTACTTTAACGCCGTTTTAAAACTAAAACGTATGAGTGTGGACGTAGCCTATGTTTATATAAAGGAGAGAGAGAGAGAGAGACTGTGACTCCACCCTCTGAAACCCCGCCTTTTCTCCTCCGGATCTCAGGTGAAAGTGAAAGTGTTTTCAGGTGAAAGTCAGCAGGAGTTTTTTTTTTTGTGATCAGAAAAACATGTGGCTCTTGAGGAAGAAAAAAAAATCATCAGAGTGAGTACAGGAATATAAAGCTGTAATATGTGAATGTTTGGATTATTTTCTAAATGAAGAACATTTCTGTCTTAACTGACACAGTTGACTTAATTCTTAATTTGATCATTCGGTGTTGACGCAGTAACTTAACCTGAAGGAAGGAAACCTGTGTGTCCTGCGGTGTTTCTTACATATGTGTAAAGTTTACAGCTGTTACTTGTTAGAGAGGGAAGAATATTCATATTTATTACAACAATTCCTGACATACTTCCACTATTTATTCTTCTTTTTCTCCAACATACACAAACAGCAACAAACGCAACACCACTTCCTGGTTACACACACACACACACACACACACACACACACACACACACACACACACACACACACACACACAGCCATTTTAGATTGAAATGCTGAAATGTCATTGGGCCTCGATACCATTCGTGTCAGATCGGAATATCTCACAGCAGCAACTATTTTTATTGATTCTGTCCTGATAAAACCATTTCAATCACAAGTCGGATAAATATCTGTGTAGCCTTCACCTGACATATAAGCAACCAGAGAACTGTGCTTCAGAAATTTAAAGCTCTTTCAATAATAAATATCAATCTCTATGAAGTAAAATAGCTTTTTAGCATCATGTAATTTATACACACTTTTTTGACAAAGTACTTACCCATATTAACAAAAAATAAACCTATGTATTTGTGCTTGCGTTTATATGGAAGAGCACTGAAATATACAGGAGATTAGTTGCTCAGTGTTGTTCAACTCAAAAGTTTAAATTCTTTGCACATCTCCTGTTAAGACCAGAGAGACGTAACGCTTCACAATCTTGTGTACAAAAATTACATACTTTCCAACCCACTGAGAAGGAAAAGTGGTAGATCAGATTGTGCAGCATAGTCGCACCCTTGTCTGGGGGGGTCCTGGCTGCACTAAGGTCAAGCAATACAAGCAGCGAGACACAGCCCTGATCAGAAGCCAACAGTAGCCTTATCACACCCTTGGCAACCCCCCTCCCTCTCCTGATGGTAAGGCTGCACTCAAGGTGTGTGAAGAGGATATGACACGGCTCTTCCAGAATCAGAAAATAAGGAAAGCGCAAGGTCCAGATGGAGTCCCCCCCCCCGTCTTAAAGCCTGTGCTGACCAACTGGCTCCAATCTTTACACAGATCTTTAACAGATCCCTCAAGCTATGTCAAGTCCCCTCCTGCTTCAAGCGCTCCACCAAGAAACCCTCCATTACAGGATTAAATGACTACAGGCCTGTCGCTCTGACATCTGTGGTCTTGAAGCCCTTTGAACGACTAGTGCTGGCTCACCTGAAGAGCATTACAGGTCACCTGCTAGACTCCCTGCTTACAGACCAAAGTGGTCAGTGGATGATGCAAGTTAACATGGGGCTGCACTACATCCTGCAACATCGTGACTGCTCAGGGACCTATGCAAGAATCCTGTTCATAGACTTCAGCTCAGTGTTCAACACCATACTTCCAGAAATCCTCTCCTCCAAACTGTCCCAGTTCAATGTCTCACCTGCCATATGTCAGTGGATCACCAGCTTCCTGACAGGCAGGGAACAGCAAGGAAGGCAGGGGGAAGTCACTTCTGGCATGCGGTCAGTCAGAACTGGTGCTCCTCATGGATGTGTCTTCTCCCCACTGCTCTTCTCCCTTTACACCAATGACTGCACCTCCAGGAACCCAAATGTAAAACTCCTGAAATTTGCAGATGATACTGTACTTCTGCTGACTTTTTTTTTTTTGCTCACCTCTTAATGACCTAGGCAAGAAAATTCTACTAATTAACTTTTGACAAGGCATGCCTGTTAATTGAAGTGTTCCAGGTGACTACCTCAGGAAGCTGGTTAAGATAATGTCAAGTGTGTGTAAAGCTGTTAACAAGGCAGATGATGGCTACTTTGAAGAGTCTAAATAAAATATGAAATATATTTTTGACCATTTTTAGTTTACCACATAATTCCATATACTAGTGCATCTCAAAAAATTAGAATATTTTGAAAAAGTTCAATATTTTCCATCAGTTATTTAAGAAAGTGAAAATGTTATATATTATAGACTCATTACACATAAACTAAAATGTTTCAAGCATTTTTCTATTTTAATTTTAATCAGTATGGCATACAGTACAAAAACATAAAAAAACATCTCAAAATATTAGAATATTTCATTTCGAGTTTGAGTAAAACAGTATGAACACAGTGTATCTCTCGGTCTCGTTCAGTACACACAACCACAATCATGGGGAAGACTGCTGACTTGACTGCTGTCCAGAAGATGATAACTGATGCCCTCCACAAGGAGGGTAAGCCACAAAAGGTCATTGCTGAAAAGGGTGGCTGGAAAAGGTGCACAAGCAGCAGGGATGGCCGCAGTCTTGAGAGGATTGTCAAGAAAAGTTAATTTCAGAACTTGGGAGAGCTTCACAAGGAGTGGACTGAGGCTGGTGTTAGTGTATCAAGACCCATCACGAACAGACATCTTCAAGAAAGGGGATACAACTTTCGCATTCCTAATATCAAGCTACTCCTGAGCCAGAGACAATGTCAGAAGTGTCTTATCTGGGCTAAGGAGAGAAAGAAATGGACTGTTGCTCAGTGGTCCAAAGTCCTCTTTTCAGATGAAAGTACATTTTGCATTTAATTTGGAAATCACAGTTCTAGAGTCTGGAGGAAGAGTGGAGAGGCACAGAATCCAAGGTGTTTGAAGCCCAGTGTGAAGTTTCCACAGTCTGTGATGATTTGGGGTGCCATGTAATCTGCTGGTGTTGGTCCACTGTATTTTATCAAGTCCAAAGTCAACACAGCCATATACCAGGAGATTTTAGAGCACTTCATGCTTCCATCTGCTGACGAGCTTTTTGGAGATGCTGATTTACTTTTCCAGCAGGACTTAGCACCTACGCACAGTGCCAAAACTACTACCAAATGGTTTGCTGACCATGATATTACTGTGTTTGATTGGCCAGCCAACTTGCCTGACCTAAACCCCATAGAGAATCTATGGGGTATTGTCAAGAGGAAGATGAGAAACACCCGACCCAAAAATACAGAAACGCTGAAGGCCACTATCAAAGCAACCTGGGCTTCAATAACACCTCAGCAGTGCCACAGGCTAGTCACCTCCATGCCACACCGCACTGATACAATAATTCATGGTAAAGGAGCCCCAACCAAGTATTGAGTGTATAAATGAATATACTTTTCAGAAGTTGGACATTTCTGTATTGTAAATCCTTTTTTTGATTGATCTTAGGGAATATTCTAATAATTTGAGATATTGGATTTCTGATTTTCATGAGCTATAAGCCATAATCATCAAAATTAAAACAAAAAAGGCTTTAAATATTTCACTTTACATGTAATGAATATAGAATATATGAAAGTTTACCTTTTTGAATTAAATTATGAAAAAAAGGAACTTTTTCATGGTATTCTAATTTTTTGAGATGCACTAGTACCATATGTTCCAGATGTTATTTCATAGTTTTGATGTCTTCAGTATTGTTCTACAATGTAGAAAATAGTCACAGTCCAGAAAAACATATGAATGAGTCGATGTGTCCAAACTTTTGACCGGTACTGTGTGTAAATCATATTTGTTGTAATATCATTTTCCCCTGTTGTTTTCACACCAGGACCAGTCTAAGCTAATTAGACCTTCTGAAATAATGTCTGGGGAGTGTGAGGAACTCGGAACATCTGAAATGAGTTAAGATGAGCAGCACAAGAAAGATAGATAGATAGATAGATAGATAGATAGATAGATAGATAGATAGATAGATAGATAGATAGATAGATCAATCGATCTTTTGGAGGGTTCCCTCAGGGAAATTAAAATTCTAGCAACATCATTACAGGATAAATAGAGAATAGAAAATAGAAAAAGCTTCTGGATAAATTAAGTATTAACATATACAAATTAAAAAATAAATATATATATGTGTGTAGTGTATATATATATATATATATATATATATATATATATATATATATATATATATATATATACAGGCAGTGTTCGAACTATGCCGATATTTTCGGGGGGTCCCTTTTTTTCCCTTGGGGGGGGGGGGGGGGGGGGGGCGTGTGTGCTTGAGCTTGTCTCAGAGCGCAGATCTCCAAACACATGAGAAGCCGATCTTATGCACATATCATGCGGACTCCACACCTGAAAGGAAGTGTGTTGGCACTGTTGGCACACTTCCTTTCTACTAGTTTGTGTCCCCAACCTGGCAGCAGCAGTCGTTGTCATATCGGTTTATTTTATCTTTGATGTAAACACAACACTTCGGATATGCAAATGCTTCCCGTTACACACGATTGCTATGTCAAGAAACATCATTTTGCCAATATTTTAGAGACCCCCCAACATTTCCCAAATCATGTTTTCAAGGGATCTCATGTCTGCTTCAGGGGATCTCGGATCCCCCAAGTACCCCCGTAGTTCGAACGGTGTATACAGGTGTATATATGAAAAAAGTCCAGCAGGAGAGGTATTGCACATTATATTGCACATTGTCCAGTATTGCTTTTTGTTAGGCTAGGCTACTGCTGCTCCATCCCATCCTCTGTCCTCCTGTTACCCCTCCTCCCCCCCAGAGAGGAGTTGTACAGTCTGATGGCATGAGAGACAAAGGAGTTTTTGAGTCTGTTCGTCCTGCACTTGGGAAGGAGCATTCTGTCACTGAACAGGCTCCTCTGGTTGCTGATGACGGTGTGCAGAGGGTGACTGGCATCGTCCATGATGTTCAGTATTTTGTCCATAGTCCTCTTCTCTGCCACCGTCACCAGAGAGTCCAGCTTCATGCCGACCACAGAGCCGGCCCGCCTGATCAGTTTGTCACAAGACACAAACGAAAGCATGTAGAATGCAAAAATGTGATATAACCTACTGCTCCCTATGTTCTAAATTAAAAGAAAAAGGAAATTTACATGCACTAACATAAACTTATAAAGGATTTGTTAGAAGTTCTGCATGGAGGCTCTGAATGAAATATTGTACAGAATGGAATAATTTTTTTTACTGTTTTTTAAGCAGTGTTTAAAATATTAAAAATGTGTAGTGTGAGAAGTTTACTATGACCCATAAATGGAACTAAATCTGAAAACTAGGGGCCCGTTTACACGAGGACGCTGTCGGGTAAAAACGACTAAATATTTTATCGGAAGTGCCTTTCGTTTACACGGGGACGGTGTTTCCGAGGCTGAAAAACGGAAAAAATTGAAAACGCCTTCCAGAGTGGATAAGTTAAAAACAGCCCCCATTGCATATCCGTCTAAACTACCCAATACGCGAAACTCTGCTCGGATCTGCTCACGTCGGGTACGCATTTACGTCATACATATGTCATATACTGTACATGCCAGCCCGGGAAGTAAGAAAGTAAGTAAAAAAGTAAGAGCATGTCTGATTACATCGATCCAACGGACCTTCAAGCTGCTCTGGCAGCTTTAATAAACGTCCAGGAGTCCTTCGAATATCTATACCGAATCTGCACACATACCGTTAATGAACAAAGGCGGGTATAGTATGCTCTTACTTTTTTACTTACAGTACTTTCTTACTTACCATAGCCAGAGTAGTCAAAGTTTTCGCGGCACAGATGTGCAGATCAGACAAGACGGAAGACGTTGTGCATGCGTGCAGACATAGCGGAGGTCTTTCACAGCACCGCCTAGCTGCCTGGCATGCACATCCAATTGAATTCCACACATTTATGCGTCACCGTATAGACGCAGATTTCCTCCTTGAAAACGGTCGTGTAGACGCGGAAAAAAGTGAGAACGAAAACGGACTTTTGCGTTTTTGTTTCAGACCGTCCCCGTGTAAAGTGGGCCTAGTAGTGAATTAGCGACAAACTGGTAATGGTTCAGGTTTCACGTATTGTTGAAATGTTCATGAGGAAGAAGTCCTGTATTTCTAGTGGGAAAAGGGTACGTTAATGGAACACAGGCATGGGGGGAGACAGGTATACTGAAAGAACTGCTCAGAAATTATTTGTGAACAGAACCAACAGAACCAAGACCATTAATGTTGCGTGATCGTCAGAAAAATATCTTAAACAATAACAACTGTCTTGAAAGAGACAGAGTAACACTCACTGTCACCAGAGGTCTCTGTCTCACTTTTCTCCTTTTTCAAGTTAGATTAGATTAGATAGATTGGATCAATGAAGTTTTATCTAATCTATCTAATCTAATCTAACTTGAAAAAGGAGAAAAGTGAGACAGAGACCTCTGGTGGCAGTGAGTGTTAGTCTGTCATTTTCAACCTGGAATGGAGAAAATCTTTTTAAAGAGATCATGAAATATTGTGAAAGATAAAATTTGATTTTGTATATTGATGTATTTACTTTTAAAACAGAAAGTTTTTGTTTGTTTTTTAGAGAATTCTCTCTAACACACGTGTTTTACACACACACACACACACACACACACACACAACTGGGACTACGTGAGCTTTACTAACAAGCTCATTTCTTCCTTGCCTAGCTTGAACTCGCATGATCTGATTTTAGGTGGTGATCTGAATTGTTACTGACCCAGCCTTAGACTGATCAAACCCTAAACTTTTGACTTTCTCTAAAATGGCTACGACCTTATCTGTATTTATGAACCAGGTGGGGTGCATTGACCCCTGGCAGACCCTTTTTCCTTACAACAAAGAACTTTCCTCTTTTTTTCCCCCATGCACACAGTACATATTCCAGAATCGATCATTTTTTCATAGATAAGACTTTTCTCTCCTCAGTTAAGAACGTTGTATATTCAGGGTCATTACTGAATACTCTAAGTGATGATTAAATACTCAAAGTGACAATATTTTATGTGTAATTTGAGGGAAATGTTGTCAGTAATTTTTGGAATAAATAAAACAAAAATGTTCAATTTCTTCAAACACAACTGTAAATCATAAAACCAGAGAAACTGATCATTTTGGTATATTTTTTTTCTTTATAATTGTTTATTTTTTATATATTTGTGTGGGTGGGTGGAGGTGTGTGTGTGTATTCCTCTTTTCCCTCTCCACTGTAATTGTTTATTTTTTATACTTGTTCTCATCACTTATGGTTCTCAAAGGTGATGTGGTGTGTGTGGGTGTGTGTGGGTATGGGTGTGTGTGGGGTGTGTGTGTGTGGGTGTGTGTGTGGGGGGGGTGAATCAGGGGTGAAAAGTCGAAAAAGTATGTTCAAATCACATGTTCAGTCCTTTTACTCAGTGTCTCCTCATAACTAGCTGCTACTTTGCAGCCAAGCTACAAAGCCCCTGTTGGTCCATCAAGCAAGGTCTTTATTCTGCTCTGTTCCAGAGGTGCAGTATAATAATCAAATTAGGATATGCAAATAATTATGAAACTCTGGAGCTATATATACATAATGGCATCTTCAGATATAAATCACTATATTTTATGGATAAAAATCTAAAACTACTTTCTCTTCATTCTAGTGAAACGAAGGAAAGGCCTGTCTCACCTGGACCCAGCTGTGTGTCCTTTCAGAGTGACCGCTCAATGACAGAGCCTATCCGTTTTACAGATGGAGCATCCTCTGTGGAAAGGTATTCCTCTATCTTCCTCTCACTCAGTTCTCTGAATATCTGTAGAAATAACTCCCGACAAGGCAATTCTTGTTCGCTTCAGTATAAAATGTGTTGTGCTAAATTTTCTTGATTAAATTTCTGGTATCAAATTCAGAGTTCATATGAACCGTTATGAACGTGTGTTCTAGTCGTATCACTACTCATAACAAGCCCAAAATAATTCTACCCTAATAACTTCTGGGTAGAAAAGGAAAAGTTTTTCCAGAAGGGAATCTGCCAATAGCCCTTGGTAAACTCCAGGAGGGGGTGGGGGGGATGGGGTTAGTGGTCAGAGGAGTCTCTGTGTTGTCTTCCGTTAGATCAGTGCAAAACCCAAACCTAACCAAGTAGGTCAGGGAGCAAATGTCCAAAACATTTATCTTGCAATTGGGCAACTATTGCTCCATAGGAAGGTTAGAGATGGTGTCCCAGTGGGTTCTGAGTGAGATTCTGTCAGGGAAAGTGAACAGCACGTGGATGCAAATGCAGAATGTTTATTAACGGTGAAACACAGATAACACAAAGACCAAGCAACGTGAACGAGGCAAAATCATAACAGGAACATGGTACACATCAGGGAGGAGAGACTAAAGAACGACAGTGTGGACAGTCATGACTTAAATAGTGTTGCTCATTAACCAAAACGTTAAACAGGTGTGGTGCAGTGCCTGATGGGAAACGTAGTCCAGTGCTGTTTTCAGCACTGCCATGATAGAGTTGATGTTTTTGCCCTGAGCCAGAGCTCATCTCTCTCTGTCACTGTCATTGCCAGAAAAATAGGAACCACCAGTTTGTTAAAATTGTGGTGGTAAACCCACCATGTTTTCCCTGGTGCAGTACCTCATGGTTGGCTTTCCCAACCCACCATGTGACCTTGACGGGCTCTTGTTGGTTGGCAGTAATCACAAGTCATTACGAGCTACAGTTGGGGGTTCCAAGTGTTTTATCTCCTGGTACAAATGAAGAGTTTGGTTCCAAAACACTCCAAGCGCCATTAAAATAAATTGAGTTTCTGTTAAAATAAGCTTGGCATTTGATCTCGATTCAAAGTTCCAAAATCAATTTTATACAAAATGTGATATTCGCCATGTGTTTCTGCATTGAATATCTCCTTTCTTTTCAAAATATGACAAACGCCACTACTGATTTTCAGCAGAACGTGTTATCTCTGCTCTCAACCAATCACAGCGCACCATTCAAATACGGAAACAGTAATAACCCCTCCCATCGACTGTCAACATCGTGGAGAATCCCTGTCTTTTAGTGAGATTTTGAACTCGATAAATGAATAACGGCGATGGAATCAAACATTTCTTATTTTAATGTTTTATATTTTTATTCCAGTAGAGAATGTGGTCCAGTGTTATTTTCTGATTTGAGCCCCTGATTCCTCCTGGGTGGAGATATGACACTGTATATATATATATATATATATATATATATATATATATATATATATATATATATATATATATATATATATTGATGCACCGCCTAAAAACGCAGCTCCCGATGAGTGTGTAATGTGTGTAAAATAGATTGTTGCTTGTAGATGACGAGATGAATGTAATGTGGGACAATCTGTGGTCCAATAGAAGAGATGGTCCAAGTTCAGAGGCTGTCATATGTGATCAGCTCTACTTCTTGTTTCTAGTTATATTTAAAACTAAAAAAAATAATGTTTTTATTGATGTAATGGATATATCGCATTTTGGGGGAAAAAAAACAATCAGTTTTTTAAATAAAATTTAAAAATCAAAATCTTGATTTGTATTTTTAATGTCATTACAGCTTCTTAGTGTTATATTAAAGTTTCAAACAGAATATCGTGGTTTTCCTGCAACTACTTTTTTGGGAAAGAAAATACCTTTTTCTCAAAGTTCCTTACAGTGGATTTATCGCGGTTTGGAACTCTTCAGATTGTCTCAACAGGAAACGCCCTTCATGTTGCCATTGGAGCCAGTTCTCCCATGATAAGAAACTCACGTGTGGAGTTCCAGAGGTTTATATATCACAGCTGTGTGGACCATATCTACAGGATGTGTTCTGATATTAAAATTAAAAAAGTAATTTCCAATGTTTGTTTATCTACAGAACCCCAAAACAGGAACCAGAAAACAGCTGCAGAAATTTGATAGAGTCCGTATTCCAGGTGTGTTTGTATGTGTTTTGTTGTGTAATTAATATACACAATTTTAATTTGAAACAATGGCAGTAATTTACAGTTAACAGTTTACAGTTACAGCAGCATTATGGGTAATCGGGCAAAACTGCATTTCAATCTGTTTTAAAATCAGCTTCTGACTTACAAAGTACTGATAATGGAGACTCCTTATCTACATGTGAAATAAACATCTGTTTACTGAAAACGTCACCAGATTAACGATTACTCGCATTTTTAATCGATTTAGTTGGAGTGTTTGCTGTACAGGTCCCTGTGAAACAGCTGTACATCAGCTATAGAAATGTATTAGAATGAGAAAATAAATCCAGTTAACCCCTTCTGACCAATCAGAATCCAGAATTCAACAGCAACGTGGTGTAAAATCAGGTTATGTCCCATTTTTATTGATTTATTTAATTTTATTGCTTTTTTTTAAATCACAAGCTGGAGCACAAAGTCATCACATTGGTGAAGAATGAACTGAACAATTTAAAGAAGCTACTGAGTGCTGATTACCCAGAATGCTCTGAGAAGGAGGAGAAAGCGGAGGAGGAGGATCTGGACCGTATTAGAGAGAGTGTGCTGAAGATCACACTGCGTATCCTGAAGAACCTGAAGCAGAAAGATCTCGCTCACCAACTGCAGATCAGTAAGAGCTTTAGATTATTATTCTCTCAGTTTAAAGGAAACACACTGGGCCACTGGTCGATATTATCATACTGCTGTTTATCCTAATGACTACAGTTATTTCAACAAATAAATGACTCTGAGATAATCCGAGTGTTTTGGTTCTTTTCCATAATATTTATGTATTTATTAGGAATGTATGACAGTTCTTTTTTTATTGATATTGACTTTCACACTGTGTATAGTGTTTATACATGAAAATAATGGCCATCACATTGTTCTGTTTGTTAGAGCTGGCCTCTGTATATCAGCGAAAACTCAAATCCAGACTTGGAGATAAATTTAAAAGGATAAATGAAGGAATCTCCCAGCATGGGACATCAGTACTTCTGAATCAGATCTACACAGAGCTCTACATCACAGAGGGCTGGAGTGAAGACATCAGTGATGAACATGAGGTGAGACAGATTGAGACAGTGTCCAGGAGACCAGTAACAGAGGAGAAACCCATCAAATGTAATGATCTCTTTAAAGACACGTCCATCAGAAGTGTGCTGACTAAAGGAGTTGCTGGAATTGGAAAAACTGTCTCTGTGCAGAAGTTCATTCTGGACTGGACTGAAGGGAAAGTGAATCAGGATGTCACCTTCATGTTTCCACTTCCCTTTAGAGAGCTGAATCTGATGAAGCAGCAAAACCTCAGTCTGATGAATCTTCTTCATCAGTTTTTCCCTGATATTAAGGACCTAGAAGTAATAGAGAGTGATACCTACAAAATCCTGTTGATCTTCGATGGTCTGGATGAGTGTCGACTTCCTCTAGATTTCCAGAACAATAAGAGATTGTGTGATGTGACCGAGTCGGCCTCAGTGGATGTGCTGTTGACGAACCTCATCAAGGGGAATCTGCTTCGCTCTGCTCTCCTCTGGATAACCACTCGACCAGCAGCAGCCAATCAGATCCCTTCTGAGAGTGTAGACCAGGCAACAGAGATACGAGGGTTCAGTGATCCTCAGAAAGAGGAGTACTTCAGGAAGAAGATCAGTGATCGGAGCCTGGCCAATAAAATCATCACACACATGAAGTCTTCAAGAAGCCTCTACATCATGTGCCACATCCCAGTCTTCTGCTGGATCTCAGCCACTGTTCTCAAAAGAATGTTAGGTGAAGCAGAGAGTGGAGAGATCCCCAAGACTCTGACTCAAATGTTCACACACTTCCTTATCTTTCAGATCAAACACAAGGAACAAAAGTACCATGGAACATATGACCCTGATTCTCAGCAGACCAGAGAGAGTATCCTGGCACTGGGAAAACTGGCTTTCCAACAACTGGAGAAAGGAAACCTGATCTTCTATGAGGAAGACCTGAGAGAGTGTGGCATTGGTGTTCGAGAAGTGGCAGTGTACTCAGGGGTGTGTACTCAGATCTTCAGAAAAGAATCAGGACTCTACCTGGGGAAAATGTTCAGCTTTGTGCATCTGAGCATTCAGGAGTTTTTGGCTGGGTTGTATGCATTTCTCTGCTTTCTTGACAAAACTCCAACAAAAGAGCAAACTACTGCTCTGTCTGGTCTTTTCAACACATCAGAAATGTCTGACTTCCTCAAAGGTGCAGTGGACCAGGCCTTACAGAGTGACACCGGACACTTGGATCTTTTCCTCCGCTTCCTTCTGGGCCTCTCAGTGGAGTCCAATCAGAAGCTCATTCGAGATCTGCTGCCACACACAGGAAGCAGCTCTGACTGCCAGAAGGACATAGTTGAGTACATCAAGTTCAAGTTTGAACAAAATCCATCTCCAGAGAGATTAATAAACCTTTTCTACTGTCTGAATGAGTTAAATGATGATTCACTCGTGAAAGAGATCCAAAGTTACATGAGCTCAGGACGTCTCTCTGAAGCTGCACTCTCACCTGCTCAGTGGTCTGCTCTGGTCTTTGTGTTGCTGACATCAGATGAGGATCTGGAAGTGTTTCAGCTACAGAAGTTCATAAAGTCAGATGAATGCTTTAAGAGGCTGCTACCAGTCGTCCAGCAAGCCACAACAGTTCTGTAAGTAAAACCCTGTGACACTTTACGGGGTTTGGGAGACTGTTGGGATGGAGACAGGCCGATTACTTTTGCTTTATTCAAGGTAGATTGCCTTTCAGATTTTCAGGTGTAGGTCATAAAAAGAATTTTCCCCGACACCCAATTATTTTTGTTTAGTGACCGAAAGCTACTGAATTCAAATCACAGACTTCCAATTTTATTCTTTTTTTTTTAAATAGAACAATTAATGTATTTAGATCCATGTGGCCCTAAATTCTCCGCTATTTTTTCCTGCTTCACCATGACCCAATACGAGATACTACATCATGCATCACGTGATGGGCTTTCCCTGTTCACGCAAGGCATTGTGGGATAAAAAATTTGAAAAAGGAGAGAAAAATGGAGGGCGTGAATGTGCGAATGAAACGTGAAAGATCGACTACAGTAATGGAAAGTGAGAAGAAAAGACGTTATGTTATATACGACGGAAAGGAAACGCAGGACCAAACTAATAAATATCGGTGGTCAGCGAGCACCTCGGTGTGATCAGCTGTTCGTTTAGCGACAGAATGATGGAACTGTCAGTGCACACTCAAAGGTAAACCTGTAGATGGCAGTAATACAACACTGTGGATGCCAGCTGCCGTAAAACCCAAAAGAAGAAGAAGGTAAACCTGCGCATGCGCACACGGACTTCCTCTGTCTGCTTGACTGCCCCAAGTGAGCGATTTCATGCACATTATTTGCTTTAATCCCCTCAAATTAAATAACTTCCCAGCCACAGAATGGCCTGCTATTTTGTGGGATATTACAGAAATAAACATATATCACAATCACCACATTTCAGACGGAACTAAATTTCACCGAGTTTATGAAATCGAAAGGCCGTCTCGCTTTAACTTTCAACTTGCACTTTTCAGCAGCTTTATTGTTTCACAGTCTCACTCTGACACACACACACACACACACACACACACACACACACACACACACACACACACACACACACACACTCATCACTGTTAATCAGTCCCAGGTGTCGTCCCTTTGCCATTCACCTCCCGCACCTTCACTCTCCATTCCCAAACTGATGCTTGACCACGCCTTCACTTCCACAAACTCAGTTCTCTATTAAACTCAGGTTTTGGGAGGGAGAGGAGCTGTTCTGATTGCATTTCACAGCAATACACCAAACTGCTCGTGTTAATTTATTCATCCTAAAGGATGTATTCGGGATGCATTGTTATTGATACTGGTATAAAAATGGGTGTCCGGTGATGGACAGGGTAAAGGACTATATAAGAGGGACACTGGATCAGGTATACAGCGAGCTACCCAGGCTGTCCGGTTAGAACAGGAATTAATGGATGTCCACTCACGAGAAACCGTGTAAACCGTGGTTTTACTAGAAAACAGAATAAAATACAAATACAACAAGACATGAGCAATAATATACACACAAGCAATAATGTAAATAATAACAATGATATAAATACAAATACACATCGCATTAAATATATATTAACGCAAATGAATAATAACTATATACAATGTAATACAAATGTAAAACACACAAATGAATACTATATAAGTAAAACAATGTAAAGCCCAATGAATGTTACTTACACCCCATAATAAATAACACAACACACTAGATACTGACTATATACACGATATGTACACAATATGTACAATGTGTACAACGTACACGGGGGATGAGGATAGCTGCCTACAGCAGCTATCATTACCAAGGTGCGTGGTGCAACTGCTTACAGCGAGTCACACCCGCATGAAGACACAGAGTGTGTCGGCTGAATGAAGGGGAGCGTGGCTCCTTTAAGCGCTGCCCCGCGCTGTATTGCGCATAGAAGGTTAGAATATGTGGCGCGGTTATGAACTGTACATACCACCACTACACTCCCAACACGGCAATGGCTAATAATGAAATGTGCTCCCGTAACAAACCGTGGACGAGAAAACAAGTGCTATCATTACATGGCTACTGAACAGAACAGAACAAACACGTAAGAAAATAGACAGACACAGGATGAGAGAAAAAGAGAAGAAATACTCGCTAGCCTTACCGCCACATGTAACAGTTACAGATAACGAGTACACACATAACACAGTAGCTACGCAACAATAAACAACTTACATTCAAGGACGCACGGAATGCTCACACGGCACAAATGATGGACATTGGATCCTGACACGTCCGCGATAGAAAGACAGAAAGCAAGAAAGAAATGAAACCGAGAAAGAAAGAGAGAAACGGATCCAAATATTCACTGATGAGAAGCAGGTGTTGCATGGAGTCCCCGTCTGATGTGTGCTGTGTTTTCTTCGATGTTTGTGCGCATCTTATATAGTCCACGCAGCACAGTGTGATGGACAGTGGCGCCAGGGTGTCTGAAGTTGGCGTGTGATGGACAGTGGCGCCAGGGTGTCTGAAGTTGGCATGTTGTAACATGCCCTGACAACTAACGAGTTGGGAGCCACTATGTCTGACAAGGGTGCCTGTTTACTACTTTTAAAGGTCAAAATAATTAAGACCTGGCACCGCAATTCTGAACAGCCGCCCCCAACTTTGTGGAACAAAGTTGTGTCCATGATGTCAGGCAGAGGTGTCCTGAGGGAGTGAAGGGAGTCTCACCAGGCGTGAGACTGGGCGTGTGTAGGTCCGGTCCTTGACCTGCACCTGTGCAGTACGTACCCTGCCATCTGCTCCAGGGATGACAGCAGTGACCTTGCCCACAGGCCACAGGGCACGTGGGAGTTGAGGGTCGACAATCATCACGATGCTGTCAACGATGAGGTCCTCCCGGTCTCGTTGCCACTTGGAGCGGGTTTGAAGAGAGGGCAGGTAGTTCCTGATGAACTTAGCCCAGAATTGGTCCGCAAGGGCCTGGCACTGTCTCCACCTGCGCCTGCTCAGGATGTCGGAGTCGGTGTAGACCACTTGTGGTATGGAGGGGTCGTGCCGCCCCATCAGCAGCATGTTTGGAGTGATGGGATCTGGATCTGCGATGTCTGACGAGGTGTAACCCAAGGGCTTGGAGTTGATGATGCTTTCCACCTCGATCAGCACTGTCCTCAACACCTCCTCAGTGACTGTCTGTGCATCGAGTGTAGTGTGTAGGGCAGCTTTGATGGAACGGATCTCCTGTTCCCAGGAACCACCGAAGTGCGGAGCATGTGGAGGATTGAACTTGAAGTCAATCTGTTGACTGGCTAAGTGGGACTGTAGCTCTGGGCTGAGGGCTTTGAACGTCTCCTGCAGTTCAGACTGACCCCCTCTGAAATTGGTGCCTTGGTCGGAGAGCAGCTCATGTGGCTTCCCTCGGCGTGCGATGAAGCGCCGCAGGGCCATCAAGAAAGCATCAGTGTCCATGCTGGTGAGGAGGTCTAGATGCACTGCATGGGTTGTCAGGCACTTGAAAACGATGCCCCACCGTTTCTCAGTGCGTCGGCCGATCTTGATGAGGTACGGCCCGAAACAATCCATTCCAGTGGAATAGAAGGCTGGCTTGTGCAAGCGCAGACTTGATGGTGGCAAGTCAGCCATTCTGGGGATCACTGGTGTGCCTCGCCACTTCTGACACTCTGGACAGCTGTGCTGATGTTTCTTGACAGCCGCTCTCCCACGCACGATCCAGTACCGCCGGCGCAGCTCAGCAAACACTCGCTCTGGTCCTGGGTGCGCCAGGTGGCTGTCGAAGTCTTGGATGATGAGCTGTGTGATGGGGTGCTGAGGGTCAAGCAGGATGGGGTGCAGAGTCTCCTCCTCAACCGTGTCACACCTGCGCAGACGACCTCCGACCCGGATCAGCTGTGTCTCAGCGTCGTACTCCGGGGACAATGTGAGGATCCTGCTGTCAGTGGAGACTGGCTTCCCCGCTGAGAGCAGGGTGAGGTCTTCGGGGAAGGAGTCACTCTGTGCCTTCCTGAGGAGTGCCAGTTCCGCTTGCCTGTAGTCCTCAGCTGTGATGGCGGATGTGGCCGCCCCGTGACGCTTTCTGACTGTGGCCTCCAGCAGCTCTGGATATTGACTGAAGTTCCCTGCATCAGGCAACGCAGGGTCAGAGGTCACGGTGATGTGGCCACAGAACTGGGACTTCCGCAGCTCGGTGGCGTCAGCAGCGATAGTGGGTGAGGGGCCTGGACCAGTCGGCCATGCTGTCTCGTCCTGCCACAGGAAGGGAGGTCCGCGACTCCAGCGATGCTCCTGGATGAGCTGTGACAGAGTCAGCCCCCTGGTGATATCATCAGCTGGGTTGTCTGATGAGTGGACGTATCGCCAAGTGCTGTCCTCCGTCAGCTCCTGGATGTCCGCGATCCTGGTCCCGACGAACACCTTGTAGCGGCAGGACTGGGACTGAAGCCAATCTAGGACTGTGGATGAATCAGTCCAGTAGATGATGCTGGTGATGGGCAGGGACAGTTCCCTTTGCAGGACAGAGCCCAACTGGGCACCTGTATGAGCGGCGCAGAGTTCCAGTCGGGGGATGGACTGCTGTCTGACAGGGGCCACCCGGGATCTGGCTGCCAAGAAGGCCACTTGGATGTCGCCAGACTCGTCCACTGTTCGCAGGTAGGCTACAGATCCATACGCGCTCTCTGATGCGTCTGAGAACACGTGAATGGTCTGTGTTGTGGGCCGTGTCCCTGGTCTGGTGTAGCATCGTGGCAGGGTGATGAAGGGGAGGTGCTGGAGTTCACTCTCCCAGGCACGCCAGGACCGTAGAACGTCCTCTGGAAGCTGTGGATCATCCCAGTCCCTCTTCTTGTCCCACAGGCGCTGGACAAGAATCTTGGCCCGAGTGGTGTATGGGATGAGCAATCCTAGAGGGTCATACTGACGTGCAAGGACCCGGTAGATGCTCCGCATGGTGGGCTCAGCATGGTCTGTGGAGCGAAGACGGTAGCTGAGACTGTCTGACATGCAGTGCCACAACAGGCCAAGAGCCCGTTCCTGGGGGTCAGCTGTGTCATGGGAGAGCCAGAGTTCACAGCTCTCGGACCGCATGTCAGGTGGCATGTGCCGAATGAGTGGTGGCACGTTGGTGGCCCACTGGCGTAGCTCGAACCCGCCAGAGGGGAGAAGATGCTGCAAGTTACTGATCAGCTGCCTGGCTTCTAATGTGGAGGGGAAACTTTGCAGCAGATTGTCCACATAGAAGCAGTGCTCGATGGAGTATCGGGTGTCTTCTGTGCTGCTGTGATCCAGGACGTGTTTCTGGAGGGCGAACGTGGCGCAGCAGGGACTGCACGTTGTGCCGAACGGCAGCACTTGCCATTCGTAGACAGTCGGGGCACTGCTACGGTCCAGGTCTCTCCAGATGAAGCGGAGGAAGGGCTTGTCCTCAGGTAGGAGACGGACTTGGTGGAACATCCCCTTTATGTCACTTGACACTGCTACCGGGTGTTGCCTGAAGCGGAGTAGCACACCCAGCAGAGAGGATCCGAGTGTGGGCCCAGGATGGAGCTGCTCATTCAGGTTGCCACCCTGGTATGTGTAAGAGCAGTTGAACACGATGCGGTCCTTCTCGTTGTGCGTGACCATGTGGTGAGGGATGTACCACGCACTGTCTCCCGCCTGGACCACCTCAGGAGTGATTCTGCTCACATAGCCGGCGTCCACCAGCTTCTTCACCTCACGGCTGTACGACTTGGCCTTGAGGGGGTCTTGTGACAGCCGCTTCTCTGTGCCGCGTAGATGGCCCAGTACAGCCTCAAGCGGTGCGTTGAGCTGTGGGCTCCCTGCTTTCCACAGCAGAGGAGTGGCATATCGCTGAACGCCGTCGACTGTCACTCTGACGGTCTTCTCCTCCAGCAACTTGACAGCTGCAGCATCCTGCTTGGACCGGGTGATGATCTTCTCGTTTCGGTACGGCACCACATCCATCTGCCACAGCCTGGTGACGTTCTGCAGCAACTCCACTGATGGTGACGGTGCACTGATGAACAGGCACGCTGAGGTGGAAGACCGATGCTTGACAGCCTTGGCGGGGCCTTGAAGTGTCCACCCAAGGCGTGTCTTCAGGGCAATGGGTCCACCTGGTGGGCCTATGTGCACAGGCTCGATGGGGATGAGGAGGTCTGGGTAGTCAGATCCAATGAGGAGCAGCGGACGGGCCTGAGTAACGGAGTGAAGAGGCAGCCCTCTGAGGTGGCGGTAGGTCCTTTGGAGGGCCTCAACTGGGTGTGAATGAGGGGACAGTCCCAGTTCGGGTGATGTGAAAGCCCGCTGTATCTTGTACCGCTGCTGCGGTTGACTGAGGGATGACACAGAGAAGGACACTGACCTCCCCGGCACCGTTCTGATGTCATGACGGATGGTGCGGAGGGCCAGATTCTCACTCTGTCCTTTGAGGCCAAGCTGCTGCGCTGCTTGGGGGAGGAGCATGGTGCGCTCTGACCCGTCATCGAGGATGGCGTAGGTCTCCATCTTCTTGCCCCCGTGATGAAGGAGCACCTTCACCATCTTCAGCAGCACACAACTACCTCTCCGTGCTGGGTCGAGGTAGTAGGTGGATGGCTGGCTGGGTGAAGACAGTGTCGCAGTCTCCGGCCTGCTTTGTGCATTCACCTCATGCAGTACCTCGAGGTGCAGGCGATTGCACTTCGGGCACCGTGCCTTGAGGTAGCACTGAGCTGCTTGATGGTCGCGTCCACACCTCCAGCACTTCTTCCCGGTCTTGATCCACTGGAGCCTCGGTTCCAGTGACATACTCTTGAACGCAGTGCACTGGTTGAAGTAGTGCTCCGTGCTGTTGCAGAAGGGGCAGTACTTCTTTGGAGGCTCCACCTTGGCGGGTGTACGTGGAGCTGACTTTGATGGCTGCTGAGCTGACTTGGCTGGGGGGTCTACCAGCAGGACCGTGGTGGAGCGTGTGGCTGCCGGCTGCTTGCCTCTGGTGCTCCGCTGCCGCTCTGCTTGGCTCGCTGTTGCCTTTGGCGGGTCGTTGGTCTCGTCCAGCTGCACACCAACCTCGTGCTGTAACCATGCGGCGAAGTCCAGGAGTGTGGGGACAGGCACACGGTCTGGGTCGATGTACCGCCTGAAGGCAGTACGCAGCTCGTGAGGCAGCTTGGGCAGCAACCGAGACACATGCGAACCACACCGTAGCTCAAGCTGTTCCTGGGTCCCCATCTTATCCAGCATCCCCACCAAGGACTGCACCTTCAGGGCGAAGTTCCTGAAGCCTCTCTGGTCACCGCTCCTGACAGGGGGCTCAGCCAAGACCTGGTTGATCTGCCTGAGTGCCAGTTTGCGGGGCTGCCCAAAGAGCTTCGTGAGGGCTGCCATCGTATCACTGTAGGGATAGCTGCTGTGGCAGTAAGCATCCGCTACCAGGACAGCATCCTCTAGCTTCAGGTGGTCCAGCAGGATCTGATATTTGAAGCGCTCTGTCGCGTCGGGTGGTAGGACGTTGTCGAGCGCCAGCTGCATCCTGTTGAACTGCCGTGGGTCATCCTCGGTGAACGCTGGGATTCGCATCTTGGGCCCGCGGTAGGTCAGCTCCTGAGGGGGAAGAGATGTCAGTCGCTGTGGGACAGGTGACAGCCTGTGATGATCTGGTGCCACTGCCCTCTGACCGGCCGACACCGGTGATGACATCCGCTGTCTCTGAGCAGACGAAGGGCGCCGTGGGCTGAATGGCGCTGAGTACTGTGGGGTGGCAGGAAAGGGTGAGGACGACGTGAATGAGTGACCCCGTGGCAGATTCATGCTCCTCAGGTGCTCTGTCAGCTCTGCCATCAGTGGTGTTGGCAGATGGGGAGCTCCTCCGTGTGGCGGTGTGGACGGCGCTGCCTCAGCTCCTGCGATGTGTGGCCGAGGTAGAGGTGACGACTGCTCTGCCACCGGGGCGCGGCGATGTCCACTGGTTGAGTCAGCAGGGCTGTATGTTCTGTCATGCTGCAGTGGTGATGATAGGACTGCTGGGGGGGTTCCAGGCGTGATGGCTGGAACCCGGATGTCCCTCGCTGGAGTGCGTGGAGGTGATGCATAGTGTTGTTGTTGCAACAGGTACTGCACATCCCGCTGCAGCTGCCGATTGTCCTCCCGTATCTGCTGAAGGGCGAGGAGGATAGCTGCTGACGTGTCCAGGGGAGTCTGCCCAGCAGGGGGAGTGTGTGATGGCTCCCGGGGCCTGCTGTCTCCCACATGGGAAGAATCATCCTGGGTGTGTGCGCCGTCCTGTGGCAGCCGTCGCTGAGCCTGGGTCACCACGTAGTCATCCAGGTGCCTGGGGTGGTGGTGCTCACGGCGAGGACGGGCACTGCCATCATGAGTGGACATCCTGACTGTGTAGAATGCTGTATCCGGCTCGAAGGACCATATAAAAATGGGTGTCCGGTGATGGACAGGGTAAAGGACTATATAAGAGGGACACTGGATCAGGTATACAGCGAGCTACCCAGGCTGTCCGGTTAGAACAGGAATTAATGGATGTCCACTCACGAGAAACCGTGTAAACCGTGGTTTTACTAGAAAACAGAATAAAATACAAATACAACAAGACATGAGCAATAATATACACACAAGCAATAATGTAAATAATAACAATGATATAAATACAAATACACATCGCATTAAATATATATTAACGAAAATGAATAATAACTATATACAATGTAATACAAATGTAAAACACACAAATGAATACTATATAAGTAAAACAATGTAAAGCCCAATGAATGTTACTTACACCCCATAATAAATAACACAACACACTAGATACTGACTATATACACGATATGTACACAATATGTACAATGTGTACAACGTACACGGGGGATGAGGATAGCTGCCTACAGCAGCTATCATTACCAAGGTGCGTAGTGCAACTGCTTACAGCGAGTCACACCCGCATGAAGACACAGAGTGTGTCGGCTGAATGAAGGGGAGCGTGGCTCCTTTAAGCGCTGCCCCGCGCTGTATTGCGCATAGAAGGTTAGAATATGTGGCGCGGTTATGAACTGTACATACCACCACTACACTCCCAACACGGCAATGGCTAATAATGAAATGTGCTCCCGTAACAAACCGTGGACGAGAAAACAAGTGCTATCATTACATGGCTACTGAACAGAACAGAACAAACACGTAAGAAAATAGACAGACACAGGATGAGAGAAAAAGAGAAGAAATACTCGCTAGCCTTACCGCCACATGTAACAGTTACAGATAACGAGTACACACATAACACAGTAGCTACGCAACAATAAACAACTTACATTCAAGGACGCACGGAATGCTCACACGGCACAAATGATGGACATTGGATCCTGACACGTCCGCGATAGAAAGACAGAAAGCAAGAAAGAAATGAAACCGAGAAAGAAAGAGAGAAACGGATCCAAATATTCACTGATGAGAAGCAGGTGTTGCATGGAGTCCCCGTCTGATGTGTGCTGTGTTTTCTTCGATGTTTGTGCGCATCTTATATAGTCCACGCAGCACAGTGTGATGGACAGTGGCGCCAGGGTGTCTGAAGTTGGCATGTTGTAATATGCCCTGACAACTAACGAGTTGGGAGCCACTATGTCTGACAAGGGTGCCTGTTTACTACTTTTAAAGGTCAAAATAATTAAGACCTGGCACGGCAATTCTGAACAACTGGTATGCGGTGGCTACAATTATCGACAGTCCATAATTATTGATACCTTTTCAGATTTACCAATAAAAAACAAATTTTACAAAGGTGAGTTTCAGTTCCAACAGTTATTATTGGTTAATTAATTTTTCAGTTCGTTGTAAATATCTACCACATATTACAGTATCAGTAGACATTTTTATTTTTTAATTTTGGTTCAAGGAATGAGATGCGACCTTTGACCTGGATGTTAATGTGGTTACAGTGTCGATTGCCTGTTGACATTTATTATTAAACGACAAAACTAGAAATTAATACAAACAAGAATGAATGATTAACAAAATGTGATCTACGAAAATCCTGAGAAAGTGGAACAAAAAGATTTTCTGACGCAGGTTAAACATTATCAGTTCATTTGTTTACAAACATGAGAATTACTTCCTCATTTACGTAAACACCAACATCCATATATTTATATAAAAGATATTTTGTCCTAAATATAAGTCTATGGAAAACTAACTTTAAATAAAAACTGTTTTGTTAACTTAATACCACATACTGATTTATTTTCTATAAATATTCATCTGGATGTCGATAACTGGACAAAGGTGTCGATGATTGTGAAACAGTGTCACGTGATCTGATAAGCGAAGTAATCAGGAATCAACTCTTTTTTTTTTCAGTGGAAGTTTGAGGAATTATTCATGCACAATTTACGTATTGAAAGTCTTCTACTTTTGCGACGGCCAAAAGATCGTTAAGGTGTTGATAATTGTAGCCGCCGCTCCAGTCTGATACCGTGCTGAGTTACATGTACTTGTCAGGGTGCAGGCACTTATGGATGCAGTTGCAGGGGAGAGCGGGTGCATCGCGAACTGTGAACAAATCCAAATCGGGAAACTAGAAACGTAGTCAGGGACGAGCAAGAGTCAGTCATTCGGCGAACAGGATATCACAGATAAGGCAAGAGGACGAAGTTGAAAGTAAACGTAAACAGAGTTCAATAACGGGAAGTCAGGCAGATAGTCAAACGGCTCAGTAAAGTCAGGCACAGGGACACAGAACAATACTTCACAAATACTGAGAGTGAGAGCTGAGCTTACATGGGGGCAAAAAAGTATTTAGTCAGTCACCAATTGTGCAAGTTCTCCCAAATAAAAAGATGAGAGAGGCCTGTAATTTTCATCATAGGTACACTTCAACTATGAGAGACAAAATGAGAAAAAAAAAATCCAGAAAACCACATTGTCTGATTTTTAAAGAATTTATTTGCAAATTATGGTGGAAAATAAGTATTTGGTCAATAACAAAAGTTCATCTCAATACTTTGTTATATACCCTTTGTTGGCAATGACAGAGGTCAAATGTTTTCTGTAAGTCTTCACAAGGTTTTCACACACTGTTGCTGGTATTTTGGCCCATTCCTCCATGCAGATCTCCTCTAAAGCAGTGATGTTTTGGGGCTGTCGCTGGGCAACATGGACTTTCAACTCCCTCCAAAGATTTTCTATGGGGTTGAGATCTGGAGACTGGCTAGGCCACTCCAGGACCTTGAAATGCTTCTTACGAAGCCACTCCTTCGTTGCCCGGGCAGTGTGTTTGGGATCATTGTCATGCTGAAAGACCCAGCCACGTTTCATCTTCAATGCCCTTGCTGATGGAAGGAGGTTTTCCCTCAAAATCTCACAATACATGGCCCCATTCATTCTTTCCTTTACACGGATCAGTCGTCCTGGTCCCTTTACAGAAAAACAGCCCCAAAGCATGATGTTTCCACCCCCATGCTTCACAGTAGGTATGGTGTTCTTTGGATGCAACTCGGCATTCTTTCTCCTCCAAACACGACAAGTTGAGTTTTTACCAAAAAGTTCTATTTTGGTTTCATCTGACCATATGACATTCTCCCAATCCTCTTCTGGATCATCCAAATGCTCTCTAGCAAACTTCAGACGGGCCTGGACATGTACTGGCTTAAGCCGGGGGACACGTCTGGCACCGCAGGATTTGAGTCCCTGGCGGCATAGTGTGTTACTGATGGTAGCCTTTGTTACTTTGGTCCCAGCTCTCTGCAGGTCATTCACTAGGTCCCCCCATGTGGTTCTGGGATTTTTGCTCACCATTCTTGTGATCATTTTGACTCCACAGGGCGAGATCTTGCGTGGAGCCCCAGATCGAGGGAGATAAGTGGTCTTGTATGTCTTCCATTTTCTAATAATTGCTCCCACAGTTGATTTCTTCACACCAAGCTGCTTACCTATTGCAGATTCAGTCTTCCCAGCCTGGTGCAGGTCTACAATTTTGTTTCTGGTGTCCTTTGACAGCTCTTTGGTCTTGGCCATAGTGGAGTTTGGAGTGTGACTGTTTGAGGTTGTGGACAGGTGTCTTTTATACTGATAACCAGTTCAAACAGGTGCCATTAATACAGGTAATGAGTGGAGGACAGAGGAGCCTCTTAAAGAAGTTACAGGTCTGTGAGAGCCAGAAATCTTGCTTGTTTGTAGGTGACCAAATACTTATTTTACCGAGGAATTTACCAGTTAATTCATTAAAAATCCTACAATGTGATTTCCTGGATTCTTTCCCCCCATTCCGTCTTTCATAGTTGAAGTGTACATATGATGAAAATTACAGGCCTCTCATCTTTTTAAGTGGGAGAACTTGCACAATTGGTGGCTGACTAAATACTTTTTTGCCCCACTGTATATGGAGAAGGTGATAGCAGGTAGACTGAAGACAGGTGATGTTGTTAGAACTCTGGTGACAAGGGTCGCTGTGGATCTTGGGAAGTGTAGTCCAGAGCGGCCATGTGTGGAGGCTGCTCTGAACTCAGGTTTTCAGCGCCGTTACTGACAGTACTCCTAAAAAAGTGTCCAGTCCCAACATCTGATACCATGTGATGTAAGTTGTAGCACTAGTGAAAAGATTAACAGGAAATGACTGTTCTTGATGCACTAAAATGATGAACGCTCAAAGCAAATCAGATTGAAAACCATTAAATATCAGGAGGTGGAGCTATCACATCTTCCTACAATACAAGTAACGCAATAAAAACATCTTTATTGTGTATAAACAGTGTATTAAATAGAGAGGACGGCTGAGCTGAGCACACAGCAGTATTGGCGAGTAGATCATTAAAAATGAGCACAAGCCGCTGGGAATTGAACACATACAAAGATATTCTGAGTCTGGATTATTAACGTAAGCGGGCCGAATAAATACAGTGTGTGTGAATTACTAATACACTGAGTACTGAGACACACACTTCCTTTTGTCACGGTCGATACCTTGCTAGAGAGTCATGGTTCAGTTCTCCCTCACACTATCGATTAAATATACTGTTTAATCATCAAAACTCATCAGGAGTTCATTCTGAACAGGATATGACAGCAACCAGCACAGAGTGAAACAGTTGTGATGCTGTGGTCGTGGTAATGCCGTGAATATTCTGTGTACAGCAGTGATTTTCTGTCTTACAGCACAAACAGTTTTGTGTTTGTGTTCATGAAGGGCTCAGTGTTTTTATGAGTTCCTCTGATATTTTCAGCTTTCAGGTGGGGATGGGTCAGGATTTTCAAATATTCACATCCTCATTAAAATATGAAAAATTGAATAGTTTGTCATCATTGTCTTTCAAAATATATTTTCCCTTGTTTTTACTGGCACCAGGTAAAGTTAACATTCAATCTCTCTCTCTCTCTCTCTCTCTGTTCGTTCGCATGTTGGGGGGTGTTGGTGGTGAATCATTCTTTAAAGAATGGTCGAATAGTATTTTTGTTTGAAATGTCTCTCCCTCCTTTCAGGCTCAGTGATTGTAACCTGACAGAGAGAAGCTGCTCAGCTTTACACACAGTTCTCAGCTCTGAATCCTCCAAACTGACTGAGGTGGATCTGAGCAGTAACCATCTGGAGGACTCAGGAGTGAAGCAGCTTTGTGTTGGACTGGAGAGTCCAAACTGTAAACTGGAGAAACTGAGGTGAGTTCATCTCTCCTATTGGGTCGACTTGATCTGAAGAATTGCTTATTGCAACTGATACACAAAGAATAAAGAGGAAAATAATTGCAGAAATGTTTATTTTTAGATCTGTATATATTGGTGCATCTCAAACAATTAGAATATCATGAAAAAGTTCATTTTCACTGATATTCACTGAGCCTGTGACTCATTGTTTTATTGTAAAATACATCTGATTATTTTTTTAAAAATATTGGAAAAAAAGTATTTCAAACTTCAAAAGCGACAAGTAAATGTAATAACTTTGGAGCGCAGACTTGTGTCACTTATTTAAGCCGAGTCACATAAAATACTTTGTTTTGAAATCGATAAAATAAATCACAATTCCACCTTACCTTTGAATAGTTTTAGACCAAACTGCGTATCATCTTTAGTGCTTTTAGGAACAGCATTTTCTTTCATCATTTGTAATTCTTCCTCACTTACAGTAACAAAGTCTATTATTGCAGGTCTATTATTGCTTACATGAGCTCAAACAATTCTGACATAACAGCCTCTCAAGTCAAGAAAGTCAAGACTCTCCAGATAAAGTGGCGCCTGGAGGGTCTCATATTAATGCGCATTGTCACACCTTCAATGCTAACACACTGCACCTCAGAAATCATGCAAAAGAGCTTGCATCAAGAATGCAAGAACACAAGATTGACATGTTTGGTATCCAGGAGCATAGGAGAGTTCACCCAAGTGAAGAGCTTAAGTTTGAAGTAGTTAAAGATTTTCACCGAGTGACATCATCTGTATGGAGAGAAATAATCACAAATTCATCCCAAGGAGGGGTTGGACTAATGCTCAGCATTAGAGCGAGAAAGTCCTTCTGAAGCATAACCTCTGTCTGCAACTGTATTTTAGTTACTGAATTTAAAGGGAATCCTGCTTGTACAGTCATACTTTGTTACTGTCCACACTCTGGACTCAGGAGGATAGGTCCACCCTGACTAAAAGCCAACTAGACTATATCATTGTCTGAAGAAAGTGGTGGAACAGTGTAATCAATACTGAGGCTTATAACAGCTTCAGCACAGCGGGCTCAGACCGTTGGGTCATCAGTATGAGTTTTAGGCTCAGCCTACACCAGCCAAAGACAATCCCTGCACCAAAGATTGACTGGAAGGCCTTTGCGGGAGATCCTACACTCCAAGCCCAATATACCATCGAGGTAAGGAATCATTTTGAGGCTCTTGACCTTGAAGAAAGCTCCACTGACTGCTACTCCAGATTTATTGATGCGAACAGAGAGGCAATGAAGCTTTTACCAACTGTTAAAAGCATCAAGAAAGCAAGAGCCTCTGACCACCCTAGCATACAAACAGCGAGGAAGGCAGTCAAAGAATGTCAAGTCAAGTTTATTTGTATAGCGCTTTTAACAATAAACATTGTCGCAAAGCAGCTTTACAGAATTTGAACGACTTAAAACATGAGCTAATTTTATCCCTAATCTATCCCCAATGATGAAGCCTTTGGCGACGGTGGCAATGAAAAACTCCCTCAGACGACACGAGGAAGAAACCTCGAGAGGAACCAGACTCAAAATGGAACCCATCCTCATTTGGGCACCAACAGACAACATGACTATAACATTAACAGTTTTAATATGAAGTCAGTTTTGTTGATGTTTTAAACTCTTCACTGATGGAAACTTGAGTGCAAAACTGTTCATGACAACTGCAGTCCTAAAGTTAGCAAGTCAACTGTAGTCCTCAGCCATAAAAGCATTACTGTAAGAGTCCAGAGCATCCTCCAGGTGTGACTTTCAACTGTCACATGGGGCCGTCCTCCACAGGAGCGATGTGATGAGACTCAAACCAGACACAGGGCACCAGGATGGATCAGGCAGGTCCGAGGAGCAGAAGAGGTTCAGCATCTCGATCCCAGGACCGATATGTAACTCAGATGGACAGATTTGAGGGGGAAGAGAGAGAGAGAGAGAGAGAGAGAGAGAGAGAGAGAGAGAGAAAACACAGATTGTTAGGTATGCCCAATGTCACCTCAATAAGTAGGAACAGTATACATATTGCACCGAGTATAAGCAGGGACTCCAGCAACTAACTATGACAGCATAACTAAAAGGGGAGAGCCAGAAGGTAACACAGGCATGAGGGAGCCCCGGGACATAAAGCAGCAGCCACTACACCATCAACAAACTCGAGTGAGCAAGCGAGTGGGGGACTGACAGCATCCATACATCCCAGTTTACCAAAACACTGTCTGAGGATCCTCCAGATCTACTCCTTTACCTCATAAACACCATTAACACAAGGCTTGACTAAACAGATATGTTTTCAGCCTAGACTTAAATGCTGAGACTGTGTCGGATTCCCAAACATTACTTGGAAGGCTGTTCCATAACTGTGGGGCTTTGTAAGAAAAGGCTCCGCCCCCTGATGTAGCCTTCACTATACGAGGTATCAGCAGATAGCCTGCACCTTTTGATCTAAGTAGGCATGGTGGGTCATAGAGGAGCAGAAGTTCACTCAGGTACTGTGGTGTGAGACCATTCAGTGCTTTAAAGGTCAACAGTAGTATTTTATAATCAGTAATAAATTTGATTGGGAGCCAATGCAGTGTGGATAAGACAGGGATGATGGGGTCATATTTTCTAGTTCTAGTAAGGACTCTTGCTGCTGCATTTTGAACTAACTGGAGCTTGTTTATGCACTTCTTGGGACATCCAGACAGTAAGGCATTACAATAATCCAACCTGGAGGTAACGAAAGCATGAACTAGTTTTTCCACGTCATGTAGTGACATTCAATTTCTTATCTTAGCAGTATTTCTGAGATGAAAGAAAGCTATCCGGGTAATGTTATCAATGTGAGTTTCAAATGAAAGACTGGGGTCAATAATCACTCCGAGGTCTTTTACTGCTGCACACAAAGAAACAGAAAGGCCATCCACACTCCACAGCCTGAAAAGAGTTTGGACATCCAAGTTATCAAGAGGGTTAAAAGCCAGGATATTCACAGCAGCCATTAAATCCATCCTGCTCTATGGCTGGGAGGTCTGGACCCTGACCACTCCCCTTACGAAGTCCCTGGACAGGTGTTATACAAGAATGCTGAGGGCCATTCACAATATCAACTGGCAGCAACACATCACCAATCAAGAATTGTATGGAGACCTCCCTAGGGTCTCAGAGAAAATAGCGGCAAGGCGACTCAGGCTAGCCGGCCACTGCTTCCAACATCCAGAGATCCCAGTTTCTGTAATGGTATTATGGGAGCCCACACATGGCAGAAGATGCCCTGGGCGGCCACTCAAAACAGTGGTGGATGTCCTCAAAGAAGATGCTGGAGTGGTCGACACCACTGAATTGAGGACCCTAATGATGGATAGAGAGGAGTGGAGAGTCCATTATTACAGTGGTGCTTGAAAGTTTGTGAACCCTTTCTATATTTCTGCATAAATATGACATCATCAGATTTTCACACAAGTCCTAAAAGTAGACAAAAGAGAACTCAGTGAAACAAATGAGACAAAAATATTATACTCGGCCATTTATTTATTTATTTATTGAGGAAAATGATCCAATATTACACGTCTGTGAGTGGCAAAAGTATGTGAACCTCTAGGATTAGCAGTTAATTTGAAGGTGAAATTAGAGTCAATTGTTTTCAATCGATGGGATGACAATCAGGTGTGAGTGGGCACCCTGTTTTATTTCAAGAACAGGGATCTATCAATGTCTGATCTTCACAACACGTTTGTGGAAGTGTATCACGGCACGAACAAAGATTTCTGAGGACCTCAGAAAAAGCATTGTTGATGCTCATCAGGCTGGAAAAGGTTAGAAAACCATCTCTAAAGAGTTTGGACTCCACCAATCCACAGTCAGACAGACTGTGTACAAATGGAGGAAATTCAAGACCATTGTTACCCTCCCCAGGAGTGGTCAGCCAACAAAGATCACTCCAAGAGCAAGGCATGTAATAGTCAGCAAGGTCACAAAGGACCCCAGGGTAACTTCTAAGCAACTGAAGGCCTCTCTCACATTGGCTAATATTCATGAGTCCATCATCAGGAGAACACTGAACAACAATGGTGTGCATGGCAGGGTTGCAAGGAGAAAGCCACTGCTCTCCAAAAAGAACATTGTTGTTCGTCTGCAGTTTGCTAAAGATCATGTGGACAAGCCAGAAGGGTACTGAAAAAATGTTTTGTGGACGGATGAGACCAAAATAGAACTTTTTGGTTTAAATGAGAAGTGTTATGTTTGGAGAAAGGAAAACACTGCATTCCAGCATAAGAACCTTATCCCATTTGGACCTGTTTTGATGCATCTGGGCCAGGACGGCTTGTCATCCTTGATGGAACAATGAATTCTGAATTATACCAGCGAATTCTAAAGGAAAATGTCAGGACACCTGTCCATGAATTGAATCTCAAGAGAAGGTGGGTCATGCAGCAAGACAACGACCCTAAGCACACAAGTCGTTCTACCAAAGAATGGTTAAAGAAGAATAAAGTTAATGTTTTGGAATGGCCAAGTCAAAGTCCTGACCTTAATCCAATCGAAATGTTGTGGAAGGACCTGAAGTGAGCAGTTCATGTGAGGAAACCCAACAACATCCTAGAGTTGAAGCTGTTCTGTACGGAAGAATGGGCTAAAATTCCTCCAAGCCGGTGTGCAGGACTGATCAACAGTTACCAGAAACATTTAGTTGCAGTTATTGCTGCACAAGGGGGTCACACCAGATACTGAAAGCAAAGGTTCACATACTTTTGGCACTCACAGATATGCAATATTGGATCATTTTCCTCAGTAAATAAATGACCAAGTATAATATTTTTGTCTCATTTGTTTCACTGGGTTCCCTTTATCTACTTTTAGGACTTGTGTGAAAATCTGATGATGTTTTAGGTCATATTTATGCAGCAATATAGAAAACTGTAAAGGGTTCACAAACTTTCAGGCACCACTGTATGCCCGACTGAGGTTGATGTAGTAGTAGTAGTAGTAGTATGGTGACAAAGCGATTGGCTGCCATTTTGCCACATCACTCGAGGTGATTATCATTCCAGGTGACTACCTCATGAAGGTGGTTAAGATAATGCGAATAGTGTGCAAAGCATCAAGGTAAATGGTGGCTACTTTAAAGAATCTAAAATCTCACACATTTTGTTTTTTAACACTTTATTTTCAACATAATTCCACATATGTTCCATTTGTTATTTCATAATTTTGATGTCTTCAGTATTGTGTTTAATATAATATTATGAATAGAAGTGCGGCGGCACGGTGGTGTAGTGGTTAGCGCTGTCGCCTCACAGCAAGAAGGTCCTGGGTTCGAGCCCCGGGGCCGGCGAGGGCCTTTCTGTGTGGAGTTTGCATGTTCTCCCCGTGTCCGCGTGGGTTTCCTCCGGGTGCTCCGGTTTCCCCCACAGTCCAAAGACATGCAGGTTAGGTTAACTGGTGACTCTAAATTGACCGTAGGTGTGAATGTGAGTGTGAATGGTTGTCTGTGTCTATGTGTCAGCCCTGTGATGACCTGGCGACTTGTCCAGGGTGTACCCCGCCTTTCGCCCGTAGTCAGCTGGGATAGGCTCCAGCTTGCCTGCGACCCTGTAGAAGGATAAAGCGGCTAGAGATAATGAGATGAGATGAATAGAAGTGCCATGTTTTCCAGTGTGCCAAATAGCTTCTTAATTCTATATTGTTTTCTAAGATGTTCACCCTTTTTCTTCTCGATCCTCTTTGGCAACATTTTACACAGACTTTCAGACTGCAGTATAACAGAGGAAGGATACACTGCTCTGGCTGAAGCTCTGAGACTAAACCCATCATCACACCTGAGAGAGCTGGATCTCAGAGGGAACGACCCTGGAGCATCAGGAGTCCAACAACTTACTGACTGCAAAACTAACAAACTGACACTCAGGTGATTCTTCTAGAAGCAAACATCATATTAAATAAACAAACAAATAAATAAATAAATAAATACTGTGAAAAGAACCTTTCTCTTCAAATCCCTACAGGTTGTTGAAAAGTGCTGAAGCAGAGGAAGCCTACAACCTTCTTACTCGAATGTTCAGTAAAAACCCCTTACTGCACACGGAGCTGGATCTGAGCTCCAGAAAATTAACAGACGTCAGAGTGGATCAGCTCTCGGCTCTGCTGCAGGATCCACATTACAGACTGCAGAAACTTACGTAAGAAACAACTATAAACACATCGATCTCTATTTTCTGTTTTCACTCAGTTGCTGTTTTTTACAGCCAGAAGCGACTGTATCCATGCGGACTGTGCCTGTGCTGATTGGAAAGCCGCTGACAGTGAATTGTACTCACCTTACAACCTGCCGAGTCCCTGCCTCTTCGAGAAAACGCTGTTTTCATTGAAGCCCAGGCTTAAATATTCCATTTCTTACAGCTCAGTTTTGTAGATATTCACTAATTATGTCACACGGCTTTTATAGTAGGCCACAGCACTACAGCCACATTTCACCTCAACTCCTAATTATACACAACTGACTCAATTATTTTAAACATTTTACAGATTTTATATATTTACATTATTTTTCAGAAAAAATAAGAATAAACAGGTCAGTTGTAACCACTAAATGTGAATCACATGAATTTAACAGACTACTATTTCATTTATCAAGACAACGTGACGTCACACATAAGAGCTGATGCGAATATCCAATGAGGGAGGTTTCTGCTGCACAGAACCATTTCTTTGTTCGCTGGGAAAGAGAAAGATTCGGCTAATCCAGTGCTAGGATTAGCTGTGCTATAATTAAGCACTAAATAAATAAACTGAAACTAAAGACATGTTGAACACCTGAAAGGCTCCCAAAACTTCATTAGATATTCTTCACGCATGTTTACAAGCAGTGGTGAACCGTTACTATTAGAGCTGGGACTTCAGACACCAAAACAGCAACAGGGTAAAGGATTCTGTAAGGGATTAGCGTCAGGCTGCCAGGTCGCTCTGTTGTGTGAAGCTGTCGATGTTGATTTTAACTCAGTAAATTCCACAGGGGAATAAATCCTTAAGTCTGAGTGAAAAATACTGTAGTGAGCGTGCAGTGTGGAAGAAGAGTCTGGAGACAGAAATCTTAGTTTCTCGGTCGTTAGCCTGTGCTACTTGCTCTCGATAGCACTCACTGCTTTATTAGCTTTCGCTAACACTACTGATGAACGCTACACCGGCTGGAAGGTGACTTCACTGCTGCGCTGACGGCGCCGATTCATGGTTAAATTCGCGTTCGCCTTCAAGAATGCAATTAAAAAGCACATGTTAAAAAACATTTGAAATGCTGATATGTTTGGGCTTCTCTGAACGCCTGGAAGGCCCTGACGCTTCCCCTCTGTTTACAAGAGAAAACCACACGAACCGACATTGAAAAACTAGAAGAGTGTGCATGTAGAATGATAATAATAATAATATTGGCTAACTAACTTCTTTCATTGATGTTCCGCAACATTTAATATAACTACAAATTATTTTTTTTTTTTGGCAAATTGCTGTGGTATGAGAAGAATAACACTCCAAGATGTGCTGTTATAGAAAAATAATCAACTTCAGGGTGAGAACAGTAACTCCACTTCATCACACCACCCTGTCTCTCTCTCTCTCTCTCTCTCTCTCTCTCACACACACACACACACACACACACACACACACACACACACACAGTGGTTTATTCTTTAGTTATTGACCTTAATACTGTAACAGTGTTGAGTTCACTCTAATAAAGGACTAAATATCTTTTCTCTGTCTCCCTCTGCAGACTGAGGAACAGCGTCAGTGAGAAATCCTGCACTGCTTTGGCTTCAGCTCTCTGTACAAATCCATCACACATCAGAGAGCTGGATCTGAGTGGGTGTAAACTGGGAGACTCAGGAGTGGAGAAGCTCTGTGATCTACTTAAGAAACACGAGTGTAAACTGGAGACACTGCGGTGAGTAACTCAGTGATGAAACACACCAAGTTTTATAATAATGCAGAACAAGGGCGCCTGCTAGTGGGGGGACTGGTGAAGATAAACTGCCCTTTAGGTGTGAATGAGTGTGTAAAAGTGTGTGCGCATGGAGCCCTGCAATGGACGGTGTTCTGATGATTTGTGGTGTTCTACTGAAAAATGCTAACGTAGCGCTAATCGACAGCAGAGTCCATCGATTTATGCTACTTTGTCAAAAACTGCTCCCGTTGATTATCGGTATGATTTTTGTATATCTCCTAAAGATATTACTCACAACAAGTTACGTTACATATTTATTTACATTACAAACCAGGTCACGTGTACTGTCCGAGCTTGGCTTGCATGTTTTGATTGACGTTTTTAAAATGGTACATTTTGATCTACCAATATTCTCCATCAAATAATGCTCCCAGTAGATACACATTCTATTTTACACCTCCAGTCCCTCCAAGGGCGCTGTCAGAGCATGGGGAGCATGTTTTGATACTCTATTCTCATATTCTGAAATATACATTTCAGATTCCAGCAAAGTCACTCCTGCAAGGTAGCATGAAATGATGGGCGTGGAAACAGAGCTCAAAAAATGGGCCTGCGCAAAGACGCAGGGTAGCACATCTCGATAGGTAGCACAGTTTGATAGAACAACGGTACATTAAAGAGAATCATACTGTAATTCAACACAAGTTTTCTGACAGTAACACACACTAGCTCAGCACTAATAAACAGATGTAAACAGCTGTCAGCACTAATACTGAACAGACGGTGAAAACTTAGTTTAAAAACTGTCGTTATTTTTAACAGTTTTAAAAGAGGCTAATATTACCCAAAATAATATTTACATTTTATTTTCATTTACTTCATCATTCCATCCTTCAGGGGTGTCACTAGGCCTTTTTTACTGGGGTACGTGCCCCAGTAAAAATCAGCTGTGCCCCAGTAAGAAAATGTTGAAAGATTTTCGTAACAAACTAGTTTCTTTGGCAGATCATTTATCTACTGTAAGTTGTAGGACAGAGTGTGTTTCAAACTTCTATCGCCTCTTCTTTCTAACTAATTTTCTGATTGGTCTGGGAGATTCTCACTGTAAACATAGCGTGCATGCGGCGTGCCATGAGTCCATTTAGCCTACTGGAGAGATGAGTCTACTCTTTGGATGAGTCAGAGAACGGGCTCTGGATGAGTGAAGGTAGCGCGAAGTTTTTGCAACAAAACTAAGCAAACCATATTCTAACAAACCCATTAAACTACATTGAATTAAACGATATTAAATGACTTTTCCAGATGGATATCAGACAATTCTTCTCATGAAGCAGAGACAGGGGCAGGGAAACAGTGACAGATGAGGAGGAGGGTGAGAGAGGTCAGATTAAGGTTGTAGGCTATGTGCTAGTCAGTCATAACTAACCAGCTAAGTTCGTGAATCGTGAGAGTTGAGGTGACACGTTTAGCATCAGCATGCATTAAAAGCCCAAATGCCAACAATAAATTTTTTGGGGACTGGGATGTGTTTTCCGTCTCGTTGACCTATTCCTCACATAACTTCATCCACGAGAGCATGAGAATTATCCACTTTGCATAGGTTGGGGACAGGAACGTTAAGGTGCATTGTGCAGTGCCCCTGTAAAGCTTAATTCCTAGTGACGCCCCTGCCATCCGTTACACTTCTATCTTACAAATAAAAAAAAGTCACAGCAGCTCACAAAAATACACTGAATTATCAGTCTAGTGATTGGCGTTGTTAACTTTCAGATATGTCGTACACTACCGTTCAAAAGTTTGGGGTCACTTTGAAATGTCCTTATTTTTGAAAGAAAAGCACTGTTCTTTTCAATGAAGATCACTTTAAACTAATCAGAAATACACTCTATACATTGCTAATGTGGTAAATGACTATTCTAGCTGCAAATGTCTGGTTTTTGGTGCAATATCTACATAGGTGTATAGCAGTGGCGGCTGCTGGTTTTTAAAACAGGGGAAGCCCATTTTACGCATTCATCGTAAAACCTGTAGGCCGGATATCAAAGCATAGAAAGGTGTGCCCCATTAGCATAGTGAACTAGACAACCCTACCTAGTGGCAGAAAGTATTTTTGCTTGTACATTTCATGTTATAGTCTGGCTTGCCAGGCTAGTGCCTCATATCCTTAATCAAAAATATCAAACATCCAAAAATCACTGGCTATTCAACGAAGAGCCTTGAACATCATACCCTGATATGCAACACAGAGTCTTTAACACAACACCCAGCTGTGCAACACATCCTTGAACATCTTCTGCAACACAGTCTGGAAATTCATAACCAGGTAGGCTATGCAACACACAGAACCTTGAATATTATACCCAGGTATAACCTATAACACAGAGCCCACCATTCTCTTAACATTACTGAACAATATACACACTTCAGATTCATGAACATTATATGATGCACACTATTTATACACAAATTCTGCCCTCCGCTCCTTTTCCAGAAAATGGTCTGTGACCCTGTCATACCAGCTGGTTGTGCTTTCCAGAGACTTCACCAATTTCTGTTAGCAGCTAGCACTGCAGATCCCAATAAGGCTCAAGCTAGCCTACAACCAGATTGAACTACAAATGAAATAAACGAGTGAATTCACGAATGATCAAACTGATAGAATGGATGAAAGTTAATGGAGCACAACGATTTATATATATCTACATCTATATCTATATCTCTATATCAATATATTTACATTTATTTACAGAGTAATGTACAGAGACATCAATGAGAAGAAATGTTTATATGAAAAGAAATTCGGACAGCACTTTGGCACACAACTACACTTTCTCGACATCCGCTAGGGACTGATCATGCTTCTGTGTTCCTCGCTGACGCTGAAGTACAGAGCCCGCCCTCCTCATGTCTTTCAAACACTACCTCCAATAATCCTTCATCAGCCCGGCTTCTTGCCCCTCCCACTGTCTCGTTAGTCCCAGAGAAGCCCGGCTTCCCTGGAAGTGACGATTTTGTCGATTTTAACCAATAACAACTAGCCGAAATTGGCTGTTCAGAGCCGTCTCATAGACTGCAACGGATACCCGGCTGCCAGTCCATAGAGCCCATTGAAATAAGAAAGGTTACAGCCAGTGTTGCCAGATTGGGCGGTTTTAAGTGCATTTTGGCGGGTTTTGAACATATTTTGGCTGGAAAACGTCAGCAGCATCTGGCAACGCTGGTTACAGCCTGGCAGCAAAGGTGATTCTCGTAGCGAACTGCAAGTTCGTCAGACATCACTCAAATAAGTTACAGGATAGTTATGAATGTAAATACAATCTTGGGCATATATTATGTTATGCAAGTTATTGTTTTAATGAGAATTCAATGTCATAGATGCCGCAGTTTGGGGAGAGAATTTTAGGGGAAGCTCGGCTTCCCTTGTTGTCTCTGAGAAATCGCCCCTGGTGTATAGAGGCCCATTTCCAGCAACTATCACTCCAGTGTTCTAATGGTACAATGTGTTTGCTCATTGCCTCAGAAGGCTAATGGATGATTAGAAAACCCTTGTACAATCATGTTAGCACAGCTGAAAACAGTTGAGCTCTTTAGAGAAGCTATAAAACTGACCTTCCTTTGAGCAGATTGAGTTTCTGGAGCATCACATTTGTGGGGTCGATTAAATGCTCAAAATGGCCAGAAAAATGTCTGGGCTATATTTTCTATTCATTTTACAACTTATGGTGGTAAATAAAAGTGTGACTTTCCATGGAAAACACAAAATTGTCTGGGTGACCCCAAACTTTTGAACGGTAGTGTATGTTTTGCATGTTTATGATTTTTGTTGTATTTAATTTGCTAAAGCTGTACATGTTCTCACATGTTTCCTTACACTGAATGACAAAGGTGAAACTCGTATTGTGAAAGGAGCGGAAGTGGATGTGGTCGTTCGAGGGGAGGAAGATGGAGGTTTCCATTAAAATGTGTCAATAAAACTTTTGAAGAGGGTCTTATTGTCATGTAACAGGCATAAGGTCCAAATAAGTTCACAAAAGGCAGCACAATTAGTGTGTGTGTGTGTGTGTGTGTGTGTGTGTGTGTGTGTGTGTGTGTGTGTTTTTCTGGGGGGCAATGTAACCACTGAACAATACTCCCTTAGTGTACATGAGAACACTTGGAAAAAAGGAAATCAGAATTAAAAAAATTTATTAACAATTTTCAACTCTGGTCTCTTTTCTTTTTTTCTGTCCTGATGGACTAAATGCCGTTTCCTTTCTGCAGACTGAGGAACAGCGTCAGTGAGAAATCCTGCACTGCTTTGGCTTCAGCTCTCTGTACAAATCCATCACACATCAGAGAGCTGGATCTGAGTGGGTGTGAACTGGGAGACTCAGGAGTGGAGAAGCTCTGTGATCTACTGAAGAAACACGAGTGTAAACTGGAGACACTGCGGTGAGTAACTCAGTGATGAAACACACTAAGTTTTATAATAATGCAGAACAAGGGCGCCTGCTAGTGGGGGGACTGGTGAAGATAAACTGCCCTTTAGGTGTGAATGAGTGTGTAAAAGTGTGTGTGCATGGAGCCCTGCAATGGACGGTACATTAAAGAAAACCATCCTGTAATTCAACACAAGTTTTCTGACAGTAACACACACTGGCTCAGCACTCATAAACAGATGTAAACAGCTGTAAACATCTGTCAGCACTAATACTGAACAGACGGTGAAAACTTGGTTTAAAAACTGTCGTTATTTTTCACAGTTTTAAGAGGCTAATATTACCCAAAATAATATTTACATTTTATTTACATTTACTTCATCATTCCATCCTTTACACTTCTATCTTACAAATAAGAAAAGTCACAGCAGCTCACAAAAATACACTGAATTATCAGTCTAGTGATTGGCGTTGTTAACTTTCAGATATAAGACATACAGTTTTGCATGTTTATGATTTTTGTTGTGTTTAATTAAGAGTGATGAAAGGTAAGAGTGATGAAAGATGGAAATGGAAATGTGCTGACAAACAGAGAGAGTGTATTAAGAAGGTGGAAAGAGTACTTTGAGGATTTTTGAAATGAGGAGAATCCAAGAGAGAGGTCAGATTAGAGGTCAGATTAGTTGGAGACAGCAAATCAGGAAGCAGAGTCGGTTAGTAAGGATGAGGTGAGGGCAGCCATGAAAAGAATGAAGACTGGGAAAGCAGTCGGACCAGATGGTATCCCGATTGAGGCTTGGAGATGTTTGGGTGAGACGGCTGTGGAGTTCCTAACGAGATTGTTTAATAAGATCTTGGAGAATGAGAAAATGCTGAATGAATGGAGAAAGAGTGTGCTTGTCCCAATATACAAGAATAAGGGAGATGTACAGAGCTGCAGTAATTACAGAGGGATGGCGGCGCGCACACACGCAGCGGCTCCTCTCTGTCCCGACAGAACGGGGTTTTCGTGTTTTGTGTTTTAAAACAGTGTGTATCTGTTCGTCTTTGTCGCGTCCATTAGTTTCAAGGCGCACATCAGTGGCGGCTGGCTCATGGGGGCGCTCGGGCGCCGCCCTCCCAGATGTGGAGGGGGAAAAAAATATAAAATATATCGATATATATTTTTTACAAATTTTATTATCAATGTCAGTTTTACTTAATAGTGTGTGCCTACATGCGATCTGAATTATTTAAACAACATTTCCACCAACTGACTCTCATTCAATGGTGAATTTCCACCGACAGACTCGGATCATTTCTCTTCTTGGGCGCTCGGTAAAGCGCCCCAGAAGTGCAGCGGAATAGCCAATCGTGTATGGTTGCTCGGGAAAAATCATAAATATTTGGCCAATCAGCATCGCCGAATTTAATGGTTTTGGGGCGCTGGAAATTTCGCCCCTGCTACAGAAAATGCATCTCTCTCTCTCTCTCTCTCTCTCTCTCTCTCTCTGTCTTTGATGTTCAAAACTAGACTTTTGGTTCATATTGGACAATAATCACACAGCTTTCTTGTCATAGTTTGTATTCACAACAAGAGTGTCAACACTGTTTCGCTCCCCCTCTCACTGTCTCGTTTCACAGAAATACACCGAGCTCAGAACACACACACACACCTCATTTCATAGTCACTCTCTCACACAGAAATCTTACACTCACCTTAGAATCAGACACACACACACACACCACCTCACTCAGTCCCACACTCACCTTAGAAACCTTCCTCCCTCTCTCTCACTCATTCACTCTCTCTCTCACACACACACACACACACACACACAGTTGATTTGTATAGATTCATCTGAAATCATACCCTTGCTGTAAACTTCTCTCAAGAACTTGAGTATTGTATTGGAAACCGTTCCTTTCCAAAGCGTAAATGGAGCCTAATATAGCTGTAAATTGTTAATTTACTTTATCTGTGAAACTGCTGATTTTGAGAAGGAAATTAAATTATTGTGGAATTGTCATTTTCTGACTGTTCATTTGAATGCTTATACTGGACTAGGCAGGGAACTCTACTGGCACACACCAGCACCACCAAGAATTTTTTTCACCAGCCGCCACTGGCGCACATACTCCCGTGAGTTTCTGCTCGACATCCGCAGAACTTTATTCACGGATATAAATCCAGCAGAACCGGAAGTGCTACGCGGCTACGGTTTGCTCCGGAGGCTTGCCCGAGCACCGACCCCCACTCCTGCATCCAGCCGGCAGTGGAAGCGCCACAGGCGGAACATGCGGAAGCAGAAGATGGGCAAACGCGAAGGTGTCCGAGCTAGGCTAGCGGCTAATCCTCACAGGCCGGCTATCCCTACCATCACTCTGGCCAACGTACGCTCGCTGGACAACAAGCTGGATTATGTCCGCCTGCTCCGCTCATCTTTTAAGTCTGTGAGTGGGTGTTGTGTCCTTGTGTTTGTGGAAACATGGCTTAACGACAGCGTCCCGGACTGTGCCATTCAGCTAGCCCGGCTAAAGGCCTCTGCATGCTCTTGCGACAAGGCTTTCGCAGTTCGCTTTTCGCAGACAGTTGTAATTTATTGTTGAGCGGGGGAATAGGCGTGCGCGATGTTATTCACCGGCACAACGCAAGGGGGCGCGAAGTCGCTAGGAGTAGTTGGTGGGTGTGGTTAGTGGAGTGTTTATCCTCCGGTTACTTATAATGACTAGAACTTTTTTTTTTATAATGACTAGAACTGGAGTCGTATAGATGTACGTACTTCCTCAATCAACCGCTCTTCATGCTGCTCCATCTTCGCTCGTGTTTTTAAAAATGCCGGTCGTGAAAACAAAACAAACCGGGAAAGTAGAGAAGCGGAAGTGCGTGTACAGCGGATGTAAGGCCAATTTATGCTGACAACCCAGTCCTCGCAGACGGTGTCGTAGACAGTGTCTGCGTAGCCCCCCCACCTTCACAGACGCTCTGCGCGCACCTCAGAAAAAATTGTGACCACCGCAGAAGCCTCGCAGACAGCGCTGCAGACAAGAGGGCTCTGATTGGTCCACTCTACATCCGCTGTACACGCACTTCCGCTTCCCTACTTTCCCGGTTTGTTTTGTTTTCATGACCGGCATTTTTAAAAACACGAGCGAAGATGGAGCAGCATGAAGAGCGGTTGATTGAGGAAGTACGTACATCTATACGACTCCAGTTCTAGTCATTATAAAAAAAAAAAAAAGTTCTAGTCATTATAAGTAACCGGAGGATAAACACTCCACTAACCACACCCACCAACTACTCCTAGCGACTTCGCGCTCCCTTGCGTTGTGCCGGTGAATAACATCGCGCACGCCTATTCCCCCGCTCAACAATAAATTACAACTGTCTGCGAAAAGCGATCTGCGAAAGCCTTGTCGCAAGAGCATGCAGAGGCCTGTAGAGTGGACCAATCAGAGCCCTCTTGTCTGCGGCGCTGTCTGCGAGGCTTCTGCAGTGGTCACAATTTTTGGGAGGTGCGCGCAGAGCGTCTGCGAAGGTGGGGGGGCTACGCAGACACTGTCTGCGACACCGTCTGCGAGGACTGGGTTGTCAGCATAAATTGGCCTTAACATGCTACCGGTCAGACAGAGCGCGAATCGAGGGGGGGAAGACTCGTGGTGGAGGACTCTGTGTTTACATCAGTGATGCCTGGTGCCGTGATGCTGTTGTAGTCTGCAAACACTGCTCACTGGTGGAGTTTATGATTATTAAGTGCCGGCCATTCTATCTGCCGAGGGAATTTACAGCCATACTGCTGGTAGCATTATACATCCCTCCCGGCTCCAATAGAGATCTTGCAGTCACGTGACCGGAAAGTACACAGCCGCCATCTTGTCGGTAAAAAACACAGCTGAATATTGCTGCACTCGTGTACAGAATGGATCAATTTCAACCGACGGACTACACGGCTCATTTTTCTAATGAACAGATAACTAGATATATGTCTAAAATAAACGATCTACAGATTAGTGACCCTTATGGCTTACTGGACGTAGTTTTCACAACCGTGTCAGTGGATATTGAACTGCCAGCGGAATACCCAGACGTGTATAATTACCTCATTAACTTTCCCTCGCTGTTTAGTGGTGAAGCACTGCGTGCTTATAAATCTCTGGACAGTTATCTTTACAGAAAATCAGGATTTGTCAGCGACTCAGATGTGGCATCTTGTAAACAAGAAAATAACAATCCTCATTGGACGGGTAAGTCACTTAAGTATTGAGTATAGCACTGACCAGCCGATTATAGAATAAGGTAATTCCAGCTGTAATTCCAAATCGTCCGTCTTGTTTACCATGGATCTGGCGTTGGAGAGATAGAGGCTTAGCAGTGGAGATTTGAGTGGCTGTTTTCTGAGCTTGGTCAACAGGACGGCTCTGCAGCCTCGCTTTTGCTTCTGCTCCCGACGCCGCCTCCTTCGCTTTGCTTCCGATAACAATCCGTGGAGACCCCTCTGGTCTCGCTATCTCGTCCGGAATGTTGTGCATGCGATGGAAATCGCTACAAACTGTCATTTTCTGCTGGAAACCAATGTCCAGTAAGTCCATACAGTTGTAGTGGATGTTGAAGTCCGATACAGACGAACAACATGCAAAAAACATAAAAAATGTGCACAGGTAGGGAGAGCTTGTAGCCACAGCCGTTGTAGTAGAATTGTATATAGTAGGGTTTTCCAGAAGAAAAGGCAGAAGTAGAAGGCGGAAATATGGCGTTTGACCGACAAGATGGCGTCTGTCACAATCTGGATCGGCTGTGACGTCACATGCAAGTGCTCCATAACAGGAGTGAAGCACTGAATGAACTCTATCAGCACATCAGTGAGCAGCAGACAGCCCACCCAGGTGCTTTCCTCATCCTGGCTGGGGATTTCAACCATGCAAACCCCAAAAGCGCATTTCCAAAACTCTATGGACATATCAACTTTCCCACACGTGGAAACAATATTCTGGACAATGTTTACACCATGCATAAAGACGCCTACAAAGTCCTACTCCTCCCCCACCTTGGGGCCTCAGATCACTCCACTGTTATGCTAATGCCAGCATACAGGCCGCTGGTTAAAGTCACCAAACCAGCTAAAAAGCAGATACGTGTGTGGCCAGAGGGGTCCTCAGAGGCACTCCAGGACTGTTTTTCCACCACTGACTGGAGCATGTTCAGACAGGCAGCTACCTACAACAACACCACAGATCTCCAGGAATACACGGAGACAGTCACTGCCTACATGAGGAAGTGCATGAATGACGTTACGGTCACCAGAACCGTCTCCATTCGGGCCATGGCTGACAGGGGAAGTCTATAGGCTCCTGTGGGCTCGGAACGCCGCCTTCAGAGCTGGGGACGAGGTGGGCCTGAGGACAGCTAGGGCCAATCTGTCACGAGGCATCAGGGTGGCCAAGAGACAGTATTCCAGGCACATTGCTGACCATTTCAACAACAGCAGAGACACCAGGAACCTGTGGCGGGGGATTCAGACCATCACAGACTACAAGCCCTCGCCACAGACCTGTGACAACTCCACGTCTCTGCTGAATCAGTTGAACGACTTCTTCGCTTGCTTTGAGGCAGACAACAGCACCACGGCACAGAAGACCCCACCACCTCCCGGCGACTAGGTGTTGACGCTGTCCCCAGACAGCGTGAGGAGAGCTCTCAGGATGACAAATGCACGAAAAGCTCTGGGTCCTGATAACATTCCTGGTCGTGTCCTGAGAGACTGTGCCGAGGAGCTCACAGATGTCTTTACAGACATCTTCAACATCTCGTTGAGCCAGGCTGTTGTCCCCACATGCCTCAAAGCCACCACCATCATCCCGGTCCCGAAGAAGCCATCTCCCTCCTGCTTCAATGACTACTGCCCTGTTGCACTCACTCCCATCCTCATGAAGTGCTTCGAGCGGCTAGTCATGAGGCATATCAAGTCTGCCCCCCCCCCCCCCCCGGATCCTTTCCAGTTTGCATATCAATCCAACCGTTCGACCGATGACGCCATCTCCACTGCCCTCCACTCAGCCCTCACCCACCTAGAGACAAAAGACTCGTATGTCAGAATGCTGTTCATAGACTCTAGCTCAGCATTCAACACAATCATTCCTCAGCAGCTCATTCACAAACTGGATCAGCTGGGACTCAACACCTCCCTGTGCAACTGGCTGCTGGACTTCCTGACAGGGAGACCACAGACTGTACGGGTCGGCAGCAACTCCTCCAGCACCATCACACTAAACACGGGGGCCCCCCAAGGATGTGTGCTGAGCCCCCTCCTCTTCACTCTGCTGACCCACGACTGCACACCAACATCCAGCTCAAATATCTTCATTAAGTTTGCGGATGACACGACTGTGGTGGGTCTCATCAGCAGTGGCGATGAGGCAATCTACAGGAGTGAGGTGAGCCGCTTGGCCATGTGGTGCAAGGACAACAATCTCCGTCTGAACGTGGAAAAGACGAAGGAGATTGTTGTGGACTTCAGGAGAGAGCACACCCAGCATGCTCCACTATCTATCGACGGTGCTGCAGTGGAGAGGGTGAGCAGCACCAAGTTTCTGGGTGTGCACATCTCTGAAGACCTGTCCTGGAGCAACAACACCGCATCACTGGCCAAAAAAGCCCAACAGCGTCTGTACTTCCTCCGCAAACTGAGGAGAGCAAGAGTCCCGGCCCCCATCATGCACACTTTCTACAGAGGCACCATCGAGAACATCCTGACCAGCTGCATCACCGTATGGTACAGCACCTGCACCGTGTCCTGCTGCAAGACTCTGCAGTGCATCGTGAGAGCAGCTGAGAAGATCATTGGTGTCTCTCTCCCTTCTCTAATGGATATTTATCACTCCCACCTCACCCGCAAAGCCATCAGGATTGCAGGTGACCCCACCCACCCATCTCACAGCCTCTTCAGCCTGCTGCCGTCAGGGAGGAGACTGTGGAGTCTCCGGGCCAAAACCAGCAGGCTCAAGAACAGTTTCTTTCACCAGGCAGTCAGGAGGCTCAACTCCCTCCCTGTTCTGCCCCTCCTCCCCCCCTCTGCCCCCTGCTTCAGATTCTGCCCGCACACCCCCCTTCAGCATCTGACATGTCATCCTCACAGTCCCCCCCCCCCCCCCCCCCCAACACACACACACACACACACACACACACACATCTCATCGTTCATTAACACACTGAACTCAGGGACTGCACATCTCACTTTACCTCGCTCATTTGCACTATTCCGCACTACCTCACCTTAACGGCTGCTAGTTTGTTTATTCTGCTTATTTCATGTTTCATGTTTACCTGCTGTACCTCAAGTGCCCTTGACTGTTTGGTTATTTGTACCAATTTGTGTGTGTGTGTGTGTGTGTGTGTGAGTGAGTGTTTCATCTAGTTAATATCTAGAGTGTTTATATTGTCTGAGTGTTTAGTCTGTCTTGTTCTTATCTAGTGTTTATACTGTTTATTTATACTGTTTATATTGTTTGAGTGTTTAGTATGTCTAGTTCCTATCTAGAGTGTTTATACTGTTGTTTTTTTTTTCAGTTATTCTATTTTTATTTATTGCATTGCCAATTTGCACCGTGGGTCAGAGAGGACTGATATTTCATCTGTGCTGTATGTCGAGCGTGTATAGCATATTTGACAATAAAGTTGACTTGATACTTGATAGAGGGATAAAATTGATTAGCCACACCATGAAGATATGGGAAAGGGTATTGGAGGCGAGATTGAGAAGAAAGGTAGCAATCTGTGAATAGCAGTACGGGTTTATGCCAAGGAAGAGCACGCCAGATGCAGTATTTGCTTTAAGAATGTGAATGGAGAAGTACAGGGAAGGCCAGAGAAAGCTACATTGTGTGTTTGTAGACCTGGAGAAGGCATACGATAGAGTGCCGAGAGATGAGTTATGGTATTGTATGAGAAAGAGTGGAGTGAATGAGAAGTGTGAAGTGAGAAGAGTGGTGCAAGACATGTATGAGAACAGTGAAACAGCAGTGAGGTGTGCAGTTGGAACGACTGAATGGTTCAAGGTGCAGGTGGGACTCCATCAAGGATCTGCTTTGAGTCCTTTCTTGTTTGCCAGAGTGATGGATAGCTTGACGGACGAAGTGAGGCAAGAGTCACCATGGAACATGATGTTTGCGGATGATATTGTGATATGTGGTGAAAGTAGAAAGGAGGTTGAGTTGGGTTTGGAGAGATGGAGGGATGCATTGGAACGAAGAGGAATGAAGGTGAGCAGGAGCAAAACAGAATACATGTGCATCAATGAGAATGGGGATGAGAGTGTAGTGAAGATGCAAGGAGCAGACGTAAAGAAAGTTGGTGAATTCAAGTACCTGGGGTCAACTGTGCAGGAAAATGAGGGCTGCGATAGTGAGGTGAGAAAGAGAGTGCAGGCAGGGTGGAGCAGGTGGAGAAGGATTTCGGGAGTCATTTGTGATGGGAAAGTCCCAGCAAAAGTGAAAGGTAAGATGTATAAGACAGTAGTGAGACCAGCTGTGATGTATGGATTGGAGACCGTACCCTTAACGAAGAGACAGGAGGCAAAGTTGGACGTGGCGGAGTTGAGGATGTTAAGGTTTGCGATGGGAGTGACGAGGTTGGACAGGATAAGGAACGAGCACATCAGAGGGACAGCACATGTGGAGAGCTTGGGAATTAAGCTAAGAGAGATGAGACTGAGATGGTATGGGCACATCCTGAGAAGAGATGCAGAGCATGTGGGAAGGAGAATGTTGAGGATGGAGCTGCCAGGCAAACAAAAACGAGGAAGGCCAAAGCGAGGACATGAAAGTGGCAGGTGTGGTAGAGAAGGATGCGGAAGACAGAGCAATGGAGACGAAAGATCCGCTGTGGCGACCCCTAATCAGGAGCAGCCAGAAGAAGAAGTTGTATTTAATTTACTAAAGCTGTACATGTTCACATATGTTTCCTTACACTGAATGACAAAGGTGAAACTCGTATTGTGAAAGGAGCGGAAGTGGATGTGGTCGTTCGAGGGGAGGAAGATGGAGGTTGCCATTAAAACGTGTCCATAAAACTTTTGAAGAGGGTCTTATTGTCATGGAACAGGCATAAGCTTCAAATAAGTTCACAAAAGGCAGCACAATTAGTGTGTGTGTGTGTGTGTGTGTGTGTGTGTGTGTGTGTGTGTGTGTGTGTGTGTTCTGGGGTTAATGTAATCACTGAACAATACTCCCTTAGTGTACATGAGAACACTTGGATAAAAGGAAATCAGAATTTTTAAAATTTATGAACAATTTTCAACTCGGGTCTCTTTTCTTTTTTTCTGTCCTGATGGACTAAATGCCGTTTCCTTTCTGCAGACTGAGGAAGAGCGTCAGTGAGAAATCCTGCACTGCTTTGGCTTCAGCTCTCTGTACAAATCCATCACACATCAGAGAGCTGGATCTGAGTGGGTGTGAACTGGGAGACTCAGGAGTGGAGAAGCTCTGTGATCTACTGAAGAAACACGAGTGTAAACTGGAGACACTGCGGTGAGTAACTCAGTGATGAAACACACTAAGTTTTATAATAATGCAGAACAAGGGCGCCTGCTAGTGGGGGGACTGGTGAAGATAAACTGCCCTTTAGGTGTGAATGAGTGTGTAAAAGTGTGTGTGCATGGAGCCCTGCAATGGACGGTACATTAAAGAAAACCATCCTGTAATTCAACACAAGTTTTCTGACAGTAACACACACTGGCTCAGCACTAGTAAACAGCTGTAAACATCTGTCAGCACTAATACTGAACAGACGGTGAAAACTTAGTTTAAAAACTGTCGTATTTTTAACAGTTTTAAAAGAGGCTAATATTACCCAAAATAATATTTACATTTTATTTACATTTACTTCATCATTCCATCCTTTACACTTCTATCTTACAAATAAGAAAAGTCACAGCAGCTCACAAAAATACACTGAATTATCAGTCTAGTGATTGGCATAAGGCGCGGCACGGTGGTGTAGTGCAGTGTTTCTCAACCACTGGGCTGCAGCGCATACGTGAGCCGCGAAGCGACATCTAGTGGGCTGTGAATTTTTTTTCAAGTTGAAGCTAATTTTTAATCTTTAGGGTACAATTGCTGGGTTGAATCTGACGTCACATCCACCTCATTAAGCTACGGTCACACTACAGCTCGCGGTGCTTTGCGACGGGTTATTGATGAAAATGAGGCGTTTTGATGGCGACATACACACGAGCTAAAAGTTGTGGTCACACGGTCGGTGAACACTTGACTGTCACACCTTTGTGCACTTAAGCCTGGTGCAGCTCGAGCGGCCGCGTGCACTCACGGAGCGCGTTGTGTGCGTGATTGGGACCCAGTCGTTATGGGGAACACCTGACGCTGATTTGAGCGCAATCAGCACGCACAGATATGGAAGCAGTTTTCACAGAGGCTTTGCGAAGTATTGTCATCATCACTGTCCAATTTGTTTCTAGCCATGTTTATAACGCTGTTTAAATACCCTTTCTGTTTTGCTTAAAAAACAAAGAAAAAAAACACTTGGAAGACGCTCTGGACTCTTACAGTAATGCATTTATATCTGAGGACTTCAGTTGACTTGCTAACTTTAGGGCTGCAGCTGTCATGAACAGTTTTGCACTCAAGTTTCCATCAATGAACAGTTTATAACTTCAACAACACAGACTTCCTGTTAAAACTATAATGAATTTCCTGGTTCCACAGTTATATTTTGTGACTCTATAGGACACAGTTATAGAAGCGAGTTATTTGTAATCATGCTTTCTGTTATCACCCAGATGAGGATGGGTTCCCTGTTGAGTCCGGTTCCTCTCAAGGTTTCTTCCTCATGTCATCTGAGTTTTTCCTCACCACCGTCGCCACAGGCTTGATCATTGGGGATAGATTCAGGATAAAATTAGCTCATGTTTAAAGTCTTTAATTTTCTGTGAAGCTGCTTTGTGACAATGTCTGTTTGTTAAAAGCGCTATAAAAATAAACTTGACTTGACTTAAATATCACGCCTGCTAATAAACACTCTTCCTGCACTTAGATCCGTCTACCGCCGTCTATCATGTAGTGTCCTGATCCCCAGATCTTTAACCCAGCCACATATAAAAAGTTGTTCTCCTCCAGGTTTTCATCTGTGTCCGTGTAGAACGATGTCTGCAGCAGCAGGTAGTCTGAGATGTTGGGGGAACTCAACGGATGGATAATTTTTCCAACTCGTAGGAAAAATCCTTCTTTGTTAGCGTGTAAGGATCTAATCCCATTGAGTGGGTTCTATATCCACTTCTTGGTTTTAATAACGTGCTTGTTTGCTGAACACAAACATGGCAATGAGTTCTTGTGTTAATGGACCGGACTCCACTTTTGGATCATTAATCCCTTTGGGCTGAGAATGAGCTGCATGCATGGGTTTGGCTTCTGGCACATCCATACAGTTTTAAATACAAAACCTACAAATAAAAACTGTCAGTCCTGTGCGCTGTGGCGCGTGCACCTGAAGGCGCGCCTCGGGCTGTGCGAGCACCGAGTGAGCTCCAGCACGCGCGCCATGAACAAGACGCACCTGAACTCAATTAGCGAACTCTCTGTTTGGCTATTTAAGGACTGCACTGATGCAGTAGCATCGCGAAGTATTACACTACATTACATACGCATTACCGAGCCTTTCTTCCTGTGTTCTTGTTTTCCTGGTTTCTTGATTCTTGTGCCTTGTTCTCGGTCTCGTTGTGCCTTTGATGTACTGTTTCCGCCTCGACCGACCCTTTGCCTGTTTTCATGTTTCTGATCTTGCCTGCCGTTTTGGATTGTTTGCCTTTGTGTGTGTTTTCTGCACTTTGTGTATATATTGCACTGTATTAAACTGAACACTTCTGCACATACATCCGCCTCTCTCGCGTACCTGACAGAAACAGTTTGTTTTTACTGCATTTATTGAATTCCTGGGCTCCCAGCTGTAACAGGGAGTGATGTTGTGTTCCATTAATACACTTTACAGTAGATTATTAGATTCTAAGAGAATAGATGAGCCAAAATAATTGGGGATCTTTTTTAATGGGCCCCGACTCGTTACAAATATGAATAGGTGGGCCTGAAAGTAGAAAAGGTTGAGAACCCCTGGTGTAGTGGTTAGCGCTGTCGCCTCACAGCAAGAAGGTTCTGGGTTCGAGCCCCATGGCCGGCGAGGGCCTTTCTGTGTGGAGTTTGCATGTTCTCCCCGTGTCCGCGTGGGTTTCCTCTGGGTGCTCCGGTTTCCCCCACAGTCCAAAGACATGCAGGTTAGGATAACTGGTGACTCTAAATTGACCGTAGGTGTGAATGTGAGTGTGAATGTTTGTCTCTGTGTGTCAGTCCTGCGATGATCTGGCGACTTATCCAGGGTGAACCCCGCCTCTCACCCATAGTCAGCTGGGATAGGCTCCAGCCCGCCCGCGATCCTGCACAGGATAAGCGGCTACAGATAGTGGTCGGATGATTGGAATGAGGTCCAAATAAGTGAACAAATGCAGCTTCAAGAAGTGTGTGTGTGTGTGTGTGTGTGTGTGTGTTCTGGGGTCAATGTAACCATTGAACAATGGTTATTGTACATGAGATAACACTTTATGCTATTTCCTTTCTGCAGACTGAGGAAGAGCGTCAGTGAGAAATCCTGCACTGCTTTGGCTTCAGCACTTTCCAGATTAGTTATTGACCTTAATACTGTAACAGTGTTGAGTTCACTCTAATAAAGGACTAAATATCTTTTCTCTGTCTCCCTCTGCAGACTGAGTTACATTTTCAGTGAGAAATCCGGCACTGCTTTGGCTTCAGCTCTCTGTACAAATCCATCACACATCAGAGAGCTGGATCTGAGTGAGTGTAAACTGGGAGACTCAGGAGTGGAGAAGCTCTGTGATCTACTGAAGAAACACGAGTGTAAACTGGAGACACTGCGGTGAGTAACTCAGTGATGAAACACACTAAGTTTTATAATAATGCAGAACAAGGGCGCCTGCTAGTGGGGGGACTGGTGAAGATAAACTGCCCTTTAGGTGTGAATGAGTGTGTAAAAGTGTGTGTGCATGGAGCCCTGCAATGGACGGTACATTAAAGAAAACCATCCTGTAATTCAACACAAGTTTTCTGACAGTAACACACACTGGCTCAGCACTAGTAAACAGCTGTAAACATCTGTCAGCACTAATACTGAACAGACGGTGAAAACTTAGTTTAAAAACTGTCGTTATTTTTCAGTTTTAAAAGAGGCTAATATTACCCAAAATAATATTTACATTTTATTTACATTTACTTCATCATTCCATCCTTTACACTTCTATCTTACAAATAAGAAAAGTCACAGCAGCTCACAAAATACACTGAATTATCAGTCTTGTGATTGGCATAAGGCGCGGCACGGTGGTGTAGTGCAGTGTTTCTCAACCACCGGGCTGCAGCCCATTAGTGGGCCGCGAAGCGACATCTAGTGGGCCGTGAATGTTTTTTTCTAGTTGAAGCTAATTTTTAATCTTTAGGGTACAATTCCTGGGTTGCATCTGACGTCACATCCACCTCATTAAGCTACGGTCACACTACAGCTCGCGGTGCTTTGCGACGGGTTATTGATGAAAATGAGGCGTTTTGATGGCGACATACACGCGAGCTAAAAGTTGTGGTCACACAGTCGGTGAACACTTGACTGTCACACCTTTGTGCACTTAAGCCTGGTGCAGCTCGAGCGGCCGCGTGCACTCACGGAGCGCGTTGTGTGCGTGATTGGGACCCAGTCGTTATGGGGAACACCTGACGCTGATTTGAGTGCAATCAGCACGCACAGATACGGAAGCTGTTTTCACAGAGGCTTTGCGAAGTATTATCATCATCACTGTCCAATTTGTTTCTAGCCGTGTTTGTAACGCTGTTTGTAACGCTGTTTAAATACCCTTTCTGTTTTGCTTAAAAAAAAAAAAAACACACAACACTTGGAAGACGCTCTGGACTCTTACAGTAATGCATTTATATCTGAGGACTTCAGTTGACTTGCTAACTTTAGGGCTGCAGATGTCATGAACAGTTTTGCACTCAAGTTTCCATCAGTGAACAGTTTATAACTTCAACAACACAGACTTCCTGTTAAAACTATAATGAATTTCCTGGTTCCACAGTTATACTTTGTGACTCTATAGGACACAGTTATAGAAGTGAGTTATTTATACTCATGCTTTCTGTTATCACCCAGATGAGGATGGGTTCCCTGTTGAGTCCGGTTCCTCTCAAGGTTTCTTCCTCATGTCATCTGAGTTTTTCCTCACCACCGTCGCCACAGGCTTGATCATTGGGGATAGATTCGGGATAAAATTAGCTCATGTTTAAAGTCTTTAATTTTCTGTGAAGCTGCTTTGCGACAATGTCTGTTTGTTTGACTTAAATATCACGCCTGCTAATAAACACTCTTCCTGCACTTAGATCCGTCTACCGCCGTCTATCGTGTAGTGTCCTGATCCCCAGATCTTTAACCCAGCCACATATAAAAAGTTGTTCTTCTCCAGGATCTTCCAGGTTTTCATCTGTGTGTCCGTGTAGAATGATGTCTGCAGCAGCAGGTAGTCTGAGATGTCGGGGAACTCAACGGATGGATAATTTTTCCAACTCGTAGGAAAAATCCTTTTTTGTTAGCGTGTAAGGATCTAATCCCATTGAGTGGGTTCTATATCCACTTCTTGGTTTTAATAACGTGCTTGTTTGCTGAACACAAACATGGCAATGAGTTCTTGTGTGAATGGACCAGACTCCACTTTTGGATCATTAATCCCTTTGGGCTGAGAATGAGCTGCATGCATGGGTTTGGCTTCTGGCACATCCATACAGTTTTAAATACAAAACTTACAATTAAAAACTGTCAGTCCTGTGCGCTGTGGCGTGTGCACCTGAAGGCACGCCTCGGGCTGTGTGAGCACCGAGTGAGCTCCAGCACGCGCGCCATGAACAAGACGCACCTGAACTCAATTAGCGAACTCTCTGTTTGGCTATTTAAGGACTGCACTGATGCAGTAGCATCGCGAAGTATTACACTACATTACATACACATTACCGAGCCTTTCTTCCCGTGTTCTTGTTTTCCTGGTTTCTTGATTCTTGTGCCTTGTTCTCGGTCTCGTTGTGCCTTTGATGTACTGTTTGTGCCTCGACCGACCCTTTACCTGTTTTCATGTTTCTGATCTTGCCTGCCGTTTTGGACTGTTTGCCTTTGTGTGTGTTTTCTGCACTTTGTGTATATATTGCACTGTATTAAACTGAACACTTCTGCACATACATCCGCCTCTCTCGCGTACCTGACAGAAACAGTTTGTTTTTACTGCATTTATTGAATTCCTGAGCTCCCAGCTGTAACAGGGAGTGATGTTGTGTTCCATTAATACACTTTACAGTAGATTATTAGATTCTAAGAGAATAGATGAGCCAAAATAATTGGGGATCTTTTTTTAATGGGCCCCGACTCATTACAAATATGAATAGGTGGGCCTGAAAGTAGAAAAGGTTGAGAACCCCTGGTGTAGTGGTTAGCACTGTCGCCTCACAGCAAGAAGGTTCTGGGTTCGAGCCCTGTGGTTGATGTGACCTTTCTGTGCGGAGTTTGCATGTTCTCCCCATGTCTGTTACCCCTTTTCCACCAAATCAGTTCCGGGGCTGGTTCGGGGCCAGTGCTGGTGCTGGTTCACAACTCGTTCAACTTGCGAGCCAGCTGAGAACCAGTTTCCTTTTCCATAGCTCGCGGTGCTAAGGGGAGCCACGTCATTACGTCGCTGTATACGTCAGTTACGTCGCTGCGTTTGCATAAACCTTGGCGCAAACATCGAAGCAACAACAACACGGAGAAGAAGAAGAAGCAGCAACAACAACAATAATGGATGACTTCGCGTTTGTACAGCTGCTGCTTCTTGTCGCTTAAAAATAGTGACCTTTCGCGGTCTTGCTGTTGTTGGTGGTCTTAACAACCCCCCCCCCCCCCCCGCTGACATAAGCAGTTCTTTCCTCTGGCCCAGCAGAGTTGGTGCTAGCCTGGAACCGGTTTTTCTGGCCCCAGAGCCAGTTCTTTGTCAGTGGAAACAGAAAACCCGGTTCCAAACTAAGCAGCCCTGGAACTGCTTTGGTGGAAAAGGGGCATCAGTGGGTTTCCTCCGGGTGCTCCGGTTTCCCCTACAGTCCAAAGACATGCAGGTTAGGACAACTGGTGGCTATAAATTGACCGTAGGTGTGAATGTGAGTGTGAATGGTTGTGTCTCTCTGTGTGTCAGCCCCGCGATGATGATCTGGTGACTTATCCAGGGTGAACCCCGCCTTTTGCCCGTAGTCAGCTGGGATAGGCTCCAGCCCACCCGCAACCCTGCACAGGATAAGTAGTTACAGATAATGGACGGATGATTGGCATAAGGTCCAAATAAGTGAACAAAACCAGCATGCAGCTTCAATAAGTGTGTGTGTGTGTGTGTGTGTGTGTGTGTGTTCTGGGGTCAATGTAACCATTGAACAATACTCCCTTATTGTACATGAGAACACTTTATGCTATTTCCTTTCTGCAGACTGAGGAAGAGCGTCAGTGAGAAATCCTGCACTGCTTTGGCTTCAGCACTTTCCAGATTAGTTATTGACCTTAATACTGTAACAGTGTTGAGTTCACTCTAATAAAGGATTAAATATCTTTTCTCTGTCTCCCTCTGCAGACTGTGTTACAGCGTCAGTGAGAAATCCTGCACTGCTTTGGCTTCAGCTCTCTGTACAAATCCATCACACATCAGAGAGCTGAATCTGAGTTGGTGTGAACTGGGAGACTCAGGAGTGGAGAAGCTCTGTGATCTACTGAAGAAACATGAGTGTAAACTGGAGACACTGCGGTGAGTAACTCAGTCAGTGCGTTTACATGCACATCCAAATCAAGCTGCTGTCGGTAATCGAGCTAAGGGTCCCAGCAGGGGTGCCAGAGAAATCCAATCCTACATGCACACAAGGAAATCGAGCTATTGTGTGAGGTGCATTGTGCACCCGAGCCACAGGTGGCGCTACACGCCCCATCGTGTTGGTACACTTTCGGTTGTCGTCATGAAGAAGAGCTATTCAAGAGTATAAACAAAGTTATCAGTTCCGTGTTCACAAGAAGTGTTTGTATGTACGAACAGAAGTGTTCCTAATAAAATGGCCACTAAGTTGAAGTTGATCTGTAATGGTGAACATTTTAACTGTTAGCCTGCTAACATGCTAATAACTTACCAACTAATTGGAAATGGGTGCGTACATGCCCAGACACAGGTGCTCCTAATAAAGTGGCGGCTAAGGTGCCGTGTCATGCCGACCGAGGCTGTTGTGTTTCCCGCTTGTGCTCTCGTCACTTCCGGAAGGGGCAGTGCTGAAGTAAGCAGCTCGACTCTGTAGCTCGATAGGGTTTACATGCACTAAGTAGCTCGGCTACAATCGCATAATCTAGGTCGCGTAGCTCGATTACGAGAAATCCAGTTCGGTTCGATTTCAGCCGAGCTAAGGTGTTTCCATGCCATTTAGAACTTCGATTTCAGTCGAGCTACGGCAGAAATTCGCTTTTCTCTATGTGCATGTATGTATGTATGTATGTGCTGAGTGATGAAACACACTAAGTTTTATAATAATGCAGAACAAGGGCGCCTGCTAGTGTTTTTTTTTTTCTTTTCGTCTTTATTGTCAAAGGATAAAAATACATATCCTAAGGTACATAAGCATATAAGAAAAAAGAAAAAAAAAACTTGTTCGTATACCAAGTTAAGCTAAATGTTTAAAAAGTAGCCTATTTACAAAGGTATTTTTAAAACGATCAGTATTTACATTAGGCATTACATATCTTGCTCCACGGAGATTATATTTGCTTTTTTTTTTGACGGGGAGATAAGGCTTAAGCGGATGATTATCAGTCGACAGTGCTTTCTTGTCTATTTTACAATCTTGTTTTGCTAAAAAAGTTTTAATACAGATAGGCTACGATATGAAGCGGCGCTTATGACCTCTATCTAGAAAATTTTGAACTACATTAAGACTAGATTCATACGCACCATAAACAGGTAAGGCATATGTAAAACAAGGCAAAACAAGGGATAAAAATAATCAATTTCTAATTGAGTACACTGTTCCTTTCTAAGCGTTCTTAATACATGCAGACATTTGTTCGCCTTAGTCCATTTAGTCTTTGTGTGTAATGTAAATTTAAAATCACTCTGTAACGTAACTCCTAATAAAGGTAAGCTACTGCATTGTGGGATATCACTAACAGGCTGATATACATAATTATTACATTTCTTCTGCACTATTAGTTCCTTACGTTTACTAGTGTTACATGACGTCTGATTCTCATTAGACCATCTAAGAAACAAATTGACTAAATTTATAGAAGGGTCTGCTTTGTTATAAACGGGAGACACTATAGTAGAATCATCTGCGTATTTGAAAAGGATTACCATTATAACGTATGTCAAGATCATTAAGGAAAATGTTAAAAAGGTGCGGTCCGCTGACACTGCCCTGAGTAGTCCCTTTGTTTACAGACTTCCAATTGCAACTGTGATTACTAGAGAAGATTCTTTGTTGCCTACCAAAAAGAAAACTGTGATACCAATTGATTATGTATGGGCTAAGCGCTAACTGTTTGAGTTTGTTTGACAAAAGATTATGCTTAACAGTCAAAGGCCTCGCTGAAGTCCATTGTAAAAACTCTAACGGCTCTGCAGTCAATGTCATCCAGGTATTTACACACCTGGTGCTGGATGGTGATCAGCGCATTGGTACAGTTACCTCCTTGTCTGTATGCGAACTGAGAGGGGCTAAGGCTAGCTTTGACCGTTTTCCTGGCGAAGTTCTCAAACACAACCTTTTCAAAGGCCCTCGCAATAACAGGTGTTACATTAATGCCTCTGTAATCTTTGTCCTCCTTCGGGATATCCAACTTGGGTAGCGGGTTGATGTTAGCTCTCTTCCAGGACTCAGGCCATTCGTACGTTGACAGTGATAAGTTCCAAACTTTAGAAATAACAGGTGTAAATATTTCCGAAAAGTCTTTCCAGATCCAGAACGGGATCTCATCCGGGCCAGTAGCAGTTTTCTTTAATTTCCCAAGAGCATTCCAGACCATTCTCTCAGATAATTCGGGAACCTCCACATCATCAGCAATTTGCATGTTGATTGGTCGCATGTAGTTGTCATCACAGCAGAGTTGCCCAAAATAATCATTAAGACGGTCCATGGTATGTTCATCCAGAGCAACGTAGGTTGAGTTACGGCGCTGAGAAATAAAGTCTACATTTTTCCACCACTCGCGGCTCCCTAAGATTGTAGAAGGGTTTCTCCAGTTCTGGCTAATTACTTCTGAAATTCTGCTATTAATCACTATAAGGTGTTCTTCGTTGTTTGGAGAGAGAGAGATTCTTGATTTTGCTCTAAACATTGATCTTACGAGAGGAGTCATCCAAGCAGGGTCACGTGATGACATACGCACAGATCTGAAAGGCATATATTTATCCATCAGTGAGCGACTCTTTTCTTCAAGCCGACCGACTGCCTCATTTATGTTTGTTGCCTCGGTAACATCTCCCCAGTCCATATCCGCCAATGCAAGATACAGCGCTCGCTTGCGGTGTTCTCTACAGTCACGCGCTAGCACTTTATGACGAATGGGCTTCAGTTTACGACCCGCTGGCAAAACAAAGCCTTTGTGATCGGTTTTTATTAGCATGTGAATGGGATAAGCTTTTCCAAAAAGTTCCGGGCGGTTGGTTAGGCAATTGTCAAGAATAGCATCGCCCCTCGTGGGGAAATCAACCATAATGTCCCACCCTGACAAAGCCTTTAGTTCTTGCAAATCCAATCGATTGAGATCACCGCCACATACCACGACTATTTCAGGGTGTTTTTCCAACACCGAGTCAACAAAGCCAACCAAATAGCCCATTAGATCTTCATCACGGTAATTGTGCTTTGGTGGATTGTAAAGGCCACAAATTAGCATTCGATATCCAGAAGGCAATACCAGAGTCAAACAGATCAATTTGTATAGAATGATAAACGTCCAAAACTTTTAAATTTTTCCATACGTAGACAGACACTCCACCTTTTTTCCTTTTGTCCAAATCAGCCCAACCTCTATCACGCCTGTAGATTGCATACTCAGGAATATTCACAACTGCATCAGGCACATCGGTTGAAGGATGTGTTTCAGATACCACACACACATCGATATCCTGGTTTCTGAAGTGAGTTTCGAGAGCAACTGGTCCCCTTACACGGTTCTTTGTTTTCGCCAATCCACAAAAATTTGTGAAAAGACAGTTAGGAACAGCAAAATCCGTGGCAGGAGCAGCACAGGTCGTTGCTGTATTTACTCGGGGAATGCCAATCAGATTGCTTCGGTTAATAGGGTGACATATAGATTTTACTTTAAAGGCGTCACGCAGTGGCGATAAAAGTCGCATTATTCTGCATCAGAATGCTTTCGAGATTCGAAATAAATTGACCGTCAATTTTTCAAAAGCTTCCTGCGGTTGTAATCGGTCCTTATTTGATCATGCCCATCACTTGAAATTTTCCGCGTTCGCAGCGCCCCCTCTCGGTCAATGGAACAGCTGCGTGACGTCATACCAGTAACCACTCGGTGCAGTTGCAATGACGGACACACCAGAAAATAGGAGCGATGCTGAGGAAATTAGCTTTGATTTTACCGATACAGAAGAAGAAAATGGCCCACAAGTAGAGATTTTGACAGCTGAATGTCCTGGTGGTATCCAGCCTTACAGATTTGAACCTGAGCCTCATCTTCAGAAGAAAATGAGGACAGGTCAGACGACGACAGAAACGAAGACGAGAATGAAGACCGGCGACTTGAAGACTTGTTTTGGTTGGTTTCTCTGACTAAATCACTAGTTATGTGTATTTTTAAAAACCATTTTCACTTGAATTAGAATGCTGTGTGATTAATCTATGATTGTGTGTAATACTGATAGCTGTAGGGGGTGAAAGTATAGCTAGAAAGATTGAATTCTAGCAACTTGACAGCTTGCGATCTCGCGAAATGCAGTGGGCCTTCTGATACAGTAGACCCCTTGATATTCCAGTTTTCATCATTTTCCTTTTATTGCGGTTGATTTTAACTTGATATTCAGTATGTTATAGGCTGGGAGTATTGAGCTTTGTATTGTTTAGTAAACGTACAATCGTCAGTAATAAGTGATAATTATTAGTTAAAGGCAGCTCTGTGGCATAAATCTTTCAATTAATCTTCTGTCATCCATTTGCTAAAATTATGTGCCACATGTGTTATCAAGACAACACTTCATGTGACAAAGAAAGATATGACAAATACATAAGTGTATGAAAATCATTTTGTACAATTAATGATTGATACATAGAAACACTTAAAACGTGTGTGGCAGCGGGGGCGTGGTCAAGCGCCGGTCTGTGACAGGAGGGTGGAGCCAGGGAAGGTGAGTGGCAGAATCATTACACCTGACGGTAATTAACCTGTGTTTTGTGTGTTTTCCCAGTAACCGCGCCCTATTTAAGGAGGCAGAGGGAGCGCAGAGAAGAGCTCATCCCGGGACAAGAACACAGTGTGTGTGTTTCGCTATCAGATTAAAACTGGCGGTTATACTGAAAAGTCTGGCAATATAAAGCCTATTTGCATCTGAAGCGTTGTCCTGCCGTCCTCTGTGCTCCACCCACACTTCAGAGAGCTCTACAGTGGTGCCAAAACCCGGGACAAGGTGGAGCACCAACCTCGCAGCCCCATGGAATCCTCCCCGTTCGCGGACCTGGTCCACGCCCTCGCCACGGCTCAGCAAAGCCAGCACCAGGCGCTCGTCACGCTCCGAAAGGAGCAAGAGCAGCGCTTCGAACCCCTGGTGCTGGCCCAGCAGGAAGATCGCGAGGCGTTCCGGCATCTCCTCGCGTCGGCGGGGTCCGCGCGCTGGAGGACGGCCCGGCGAAGGTCCGCGTAGGCCGGCGGTCAGCGGGGAGTTATAGCGCGGCCAGCTGCGCCTCTCCCGTCAGGAGGGGGAGGTGGCGCGCCGCGCGCTGCTCCATCGGCCACCCCGAGGCTTCGGCGACCTGCTCGAACAATGTGAGAAACGCCTCGGGGTCGTCCTGCGGGCCCGCGGCCGGGGCGCTGGTGGACCCCGCCGACGCGAGGAGATGCCGGAATGCCTCGCGATCTTCCTGCTGGGCCAGCACCAGGGCTTCGAAGCGCCGCTCTTGCTCCTTTCGGAGCGTGACGAGCGCCTGGTGCTGGCTTTGCTTAGCCGTGGCGAGGGCGTGGACCAGGTCCGCGAACGGGGAGGATTCCATGGGGCTGCGAGGTTGGTGCTCCACCTTGTCCCGGGTTTTGGCACCACTGTAGAGCTCTCTGAAGTGTGGGTGGAGCACAGAGGACGGCAGGACAACGCTTCAGATGCAAATAGGCTTTTTATTGCCAGACTTTTCAGTATAACCACCAGTTTTAATCTGATAGCGAAACACACACACTGTGTTCTTGTCCCGGGATGAGCTCTTCTCTGCGCTCCCTCTGCCTCCTTAAATAGGGCGCGGTTACTGGGAAAACACACAAAACACAGGTTAATTACCGTCAGGTGTAATGATTCTGCCACTCACCTTCCCTGGCTCCGCCCTCCTGTCACAGACCAGCGCTTGACCACGCCCCCGCTGCTACAATGTGTTTTTAAAAAAATAATTTTTTTCTATCAATACCTAGCCATGACCTTGAAATCAGATCCATTGATAACAACAGTCACAAATAGTGTTCAGTGTTCGTTGTTACAGCCAAACACAATACACCGATTAGGCATTTTGTATCACAGAATGTTAATATATCATTTCATAGTGTTTTGAGTGTTCAAAACTATCCACAAACTGAATAAATCCACAAAATCTGCAATGTAAACAACTCTGGTAAACGCACGCTATAGAGAAAACATGGGGACAGGCCAGCATCACCCAAGGGAGGTTACTGGTATGACGTCACACATAAGTTGACCTAGTTAACGGCTGGCTGCCTAAATTTGGCTGTGCGCGTCAACTTTAAATGCTTGTAGCGGGCGCATCGTGACACTGAGATCGCGGGAAACTGAGAGGCTTGAATAACCCACCAAACCCGACATTTTGACACATGATATAGCCTGATTGCTGAAATTACCGCACAACGCCTTTAAGGCGGCGGGTTTCAACAACAGGGATGTTCTTCTGTCCAGCCCCTCTTCTGCCTCTGTCTCGCAAAATGCCTAGTGACTTAAGTTCAGACAGGACGGTCCTATCAGGCTTAAGTGCCATATGCCTGAGGGACAGGAGTTTCAAACGGTCGTAAGCTGTATTCCCACTGTCTGGTCTTTTGCGAACATTTCCCATCTGCTTCCTCCCTGGAACGACAAGCTCTGGACCAGGGTGAGGCTGGACATCCATACAGATCGTAATATCTAGTAAAATGGACTGTTCCGGAGCCACCAGGAAAGTCAAGCCTCGATCACGCCATAATACAATCGCCCGTCGAACTCGATATTTATGCGAATAGGGAACTTGAAACCGGCTGTTTTGGAGCCACGGCGTTTCGTTTTCCTTAAATCTAGCTTTTAAAAGCTTGAAAGCAACTATCAATGTAATAAAAGTAAAGAACAAACACCGAGCTCTTCAAAACGTGGCGGCTATGTTGGTGCCTGCGCAGTGTTGTTTTTTTTTTTTTTTTTGGGGGGGGGGGACTGGTGAAGATAAACTGCCCTTTAGGTGTGAATGAGTGTGTAAAAGTGTGTGCGCATGGAGCCCTGCAATGGACGGTACATTAAAGAAAACCATCCTGTAATTCAACACAAGTTTTCTGACAGTAACACACACTGGCTCAGCACTAGTAAACAGCTGTAAACATCTGTCAGCACTAATACTGAACAGATGGTGAAAACTTAAATTAAAAACTGTCGTTATTTTTAACAGTTTTAAGAGGCTAATATTACCCAAAATAATATTTACATTTTATTTACATTTACTTCATCATTCCATCCTTTACACTTCTATCTTACAAATAAGAAAAGTCACAGCAGCTCACAAAAATACACTGAATTATCAGTCTAGTGATTGGCGTTGTTAACTTTCAGATATAAGACATACAGTTTTGCATGTTTATAATTTTTGTTGTATTTAATTTGCTAAAGCTGTACATGTTCACATATGTTTCCTTACACTGAATGACAAAGGTGAAACTCGTATTGTGAAAGGAGCGGAAGTGGATGTGGTCGTTCGAGGGGAGGAAGATGGAGGTTGCCATTAAAACGTGTCAGTAAAACTTTTGAAGAGGGTCTTATTGTCATGTAACAGGCATAAGGTCCAAATAAGTTCACAAAAGGCAGCACAATTAGTGTGTGTGTGTGTGTGTGTGTGTTTTTTTCTGGGGGGCAATGTAACCACAATACTCACTTAGTGTACATGATAACACTTGGATAAAAAGAAATCAGAATTAAAAAAATAATAATTTCATCTCAGGTCTCTCTTCTTTTTTTCTGTCCTGATGGACTAAATGCCGTTTCCTTTCTGCAGACTGAGGAAGAGCGTCAGTGAGAAATCCTGCACTGCTTTGGCTTCAGCTCTCTGTACAAATCCATCACACATCAGAGAGCTGCATCTGGGTGGGTGTAAACTGGGAGACTCAGGAGTGGAGAAGCTCTGTGATCTACTGAAGAAACACGAGTGTAAACTGGAGACACTGCGGTGAGTAACTCAGTGATGAAACACTGAACTGAGATCACAATCTTTAATAGTTTTCTGTGAATCAGAGCTTTCCAGATGCACACGAACAAAACTGACAAGATCTTCATCTCTGTATTAACATCTGTGTTTGTGTTACATTCACGATGAGTTCATGAATCTCTTCATGTTCACACGTACGTCATTATCTCCCTGTCTGCAGGTTATCTCAGTGCAGAATAACAGAGAGAGGCGGTGCTGCTCTGACTGCAGCTCTGAGCTCAAACTCCTCAATCTGAAAGTGCTGGATCTGAGAGGGAATGAACTAAAAGATTCACTCACACAGCTCAAGGAGTTGCTGAAAAGTTCAGGAGGCCGGCTAATGTAAGTGAACTTAACACACACAGGACTGAATGTATATTTCCTCTAAAATATAATGTAAGAGCAAGAATGTCATGTCTGTTCGAGTAATGTAATGGGACAAATCAACAGAATGTACCGATGATAATCGTATTGACAGAAGCCGGGGCGCCGCTAGAAATCTTGGACCCTATGAAAGATTACAATTTAGGGCCCCCCGGTAAAATTTTCAAGCGCAAGCAGCTGAATTTGAAGTCTGTTTTTGGCTGGCACTTCTACTTTACTATGCATGTGATCAGCTACCTAGCAAGTTTAGGTGATACAATTATTTGGGATATGAACATTTTAAATGCAGAACTGTCAGAATTAGACTGAATAGACTGTTGCCTTAAAATAAAAATTCCATGATATATATGGAAGATATATATATATATTTTATGAGCAACTATTATTAGGCCACTCAGTAGCCTATGGAGTTCCTTCAATCCAAATGTTTGTGTTGAGAGAAACTGCATGCATCACTGTATCAGTATGGACTTATAACATTCTGTATGCACATTATGGAGACTCCAGAGCCCTCCAGCAAACATCATCAATAATCAGGATTACAAAATGTATTCCTTTGTTTCCTCCATTTATTGACTTATTGTATGTGATCAAATGTACGCCTTGACGAATAACTACACTAGTTTTTTGATACAGTTACAGAGTGCACTGCAAGAAATCCACTAAGTGTTTTTGGTTTCTTTTAGGCATCACACATTTATTAGAAAACACAGCAAATGTTCAAATATTCAAGTTAAATACTTAGCAACAGTATCAATAAATCCACACATGAACACTAGCAATGATATCTATGACCACAGCTAATGTGCAAAATATTCAAGTTAAATACTTAACAATATCAACAAATCCACACATGAACAATGGCAAAACACCTAGACTTAATTATACAATAAAGATACCTATGAAAAAAGGTGATTTTTTTTTTTTTTTTCACACACGGTGTTCTCAACTTTCATGGCCTGAGGAGGGCGCTGGCTCTGAACTATCCATAATGTGCAGAATACAGAATCTGTTATAAATCCACTGAGATACTACTGAGACAGTAATGCATGCAAGTTCTCTCGACACATGAACATTTTGATTGAATGAACTCCATACTAAGTTACCTAAGAATAGTTGCTCATAAAAGAAAGAAATGTCTTTTCATTTTAATGTAAGTCTTAATAGTCTAATGCTGCTTACTGTAGCCTAGCAATTAAAATAGTTTTTAACCCTAAATCCTTTATTCATGGATTGTACTGCTCACCTCCTCCTAGGATTTGGGTTGAGGGCTGGGGTCCTATTCCTGAGGCTGAATCTGTGTATGTTGAGGGCACCTCATTAGTTTTGAAACCAGTTATTAGCACCAGTATCATGTACTGTAGGCTAGCCTAATATTTTACCTCACGTATTAGCCCAGTAGGCTAGTTTACTGCACAAGTTTAGCTAGTTCTATGCACAGTGGCGTGCACAGACATTTTGGGGGGCAAGTGCTCTGGGGGGAAAAAAGGGCACTTTTTTGCGCATGTGGAACACCTTATTATAAAAGTCTGAGATTTAACCCTCCTCTTGTGTTCGGGTCGCCACTGACCCGTTTTAGTTTTTAAAGGTGTGAAACAACCACTTAATGTTAATTTATTACATCAAGGCTTTTTGACTTTGCCAGGAATCTCTAGTTGAACAAAATAGAAAAAGAAATTTTTGTTTTCCTAAATCTGAAAATGGTCTAGCAAAAAATATAATACTTATGTGCAGTTGTTTCTGTATGCGACGGGCTACTTCACAACAAAATTACAGCTTGGGCTTAGAGGGCAAACAATACATTTTCACTCGATTCATGTGTTACCTGGCTGGTGGGGCAGGGGAAGAGCTGACTGACTGCCCGATGTGTTGTCTGCGCTACGACAAGGCCGTGGCTTCCAGGACGCTATGCTGCTGCAACCTAACATTGAATGCACTGCACGCTTGTTCACGTGACAGAGCAAGAGAGACAGAGGTCCGGTGTGTGTGCGGAGGGGGCACACATCGGGACATTATTTTCACACACGCTTTTAATGCCGCGGCTTTTCTAAAAGATCATGTTGGCATTGGCCTCAGTAAACTGTAAAAAAAAAAAAATTCAAAAGGGCACTTTTTTGGACAGCGGGCAGAGGGGCAGGTGCTTGAGCACCACCTCGTGTCTATCTGTGCACGCCACTGTCTGTGCAGACCTTCTACATTACAGTCATCTGATCTTCCATGGCAATAAATGTGAAGTATTTAAATAAAATGACACTGCACTGCTGATTGAAAAGGCAAGGCAAGTTTATTTATATAGCACATTTCATACACAGTTGCAGTTCAATGTGCTTTACAGAGGTAAAAGCAAAACAGTAAACAATAGAAAATAAAATTACATAAAATAATTTTATTTTTATTCTAATATATAATATAAGAATTAAACAATTAATTAAAAGAATTAAAAGAAATATAATAAGAATTAAACAATAGTAGAAATAAAATAATAAAATGAAGTAGAAGTTCAAATAGGGGGAGAAAAAGAAAAAAAAAGAAACCATCAGAATAAAATAGAATAAAGTTAAAGTAAATTTGAAACATGCAGAGACTGTAAAAGTAAAGATTATAAAACATGTAAAAAAGACAATATTAATTATTTAACAGAAAGCATCTGAGAACAGCTTGGTCTTCAACCTAGATTTGAAGCTGCCAACAGCAGGAGCATGTTTAATGTCCTCTGGCAGTTGGTTCCATAGCTGCACTGCATAGTAGCTAAAAGCTGCTCCACCATACTTTGTTTTAACAACAGGTTTTAATAGTAAATTTTTCTGTTTCGATCTGGTAGATCTGATTGGGTTTGGCCGCTGCAACATATCAGAGAGGTAATTGGGCCCTGTACCATTTAGAGATTTGTACACCAGCAGCAATGCTTTAAAGTCAATTCTGTAGCTTACTGGAAGCCAGTGAAGGGACCTTAGAATTGGAGTAATGTGCTCTGTTCTTTTTGTTCGTGTGAGAACCCTAGCCGCTGCATTTTGAACCAGCTGAAGTCGTTTGATGGTCTTTTTTGGCAGGCCCGTGAAAAGGCCATTGCAGTAATCAACCCTACTAGAGATGAAGGCATGTATTAGTTTTTCCAGATCATTTTTTGACACAAGTCCTCTTAGTTTGGAAATGTTTTTTAGGTGATAAAATGCCGTTTTAGTGATTGCTTTCATGTGACTGTCAAAGTTTAACTCGCTGTCAATGAAAACACCAAGATTTTTAACCATTTCTTTAGTTTTAATCCCTTTTGTGTCAAGAATAGTGGTAATCCTGAGTCTTTCATCTTTTTTTCCAAATAGAATTACTTCTGTTTTATCTGTGTTCAGCTGAAGAAAATTTTGTGACATCCAGCTATTGATTTGATCGATACACTGGTAGAGACATTCAAGGGGGGCATAATCATTAGGTGATAAAGCAAGATAAATTTGGGTATCATCTGCATAGCAGTGATACAGAATTGAATTGTTATTGATAATTTGCCCAAGTGGGAGCATATAAAGGTTGAAAAGTAATGGTCCAAGAATCGACCCCTGGGGGACACCACAGGTCAAGGACATTGACGTTGAGGAACAATTTCCCATGGTAACAAAGAAGCTTCTAAGTATGAATTTAACCAATTGATAACTTTACCAGTCAATCCAACCCAGTGTTCAAGTCGATATAGCAGTATGTTGTGATCAACAGTATCAAAAGCTGCACTGAGGTCCAGTAATACCAGGACCGATGTTTTGCCTGCATCAGTATTAAGACGTATGTCATTTATAACTTTAATCAGCGCTGTTTCAGTGCTATGATTGGCACGAAATCCTGACTGAAAATTATCAAAACGGCTGTTTGATATCAAGAAGGCAGTTAATTGATTGAAGACAATTTTTTCAAGGATTTTCCCGATGAATGGTAAATTTGATATTGGCCTGTAGTTATTTAATACTGAAGGATCCAGATTATTTTTTTTAAGTAGGGGCTTTACAACGGCTTTTTTCAGGGACACAGGAACAACGCCAGTCTCTAGGGATGTATTTATAATTTGAAGCACATCTGTAATTATAAGATGAAGAACAGACTTAAAAAAGTTGGTGGGCAGAATGTCCAATTCAGATGTTGAGGAACTGAGATTTTGTACAGTTTTTTCAAGAGTCTCATAATCAATTAAACAAAATTCTGACATTGTGTTGAAGTTATCTATCTGTGTCATTGGTGATTGCAGTTTTTCAATTTTTTGCAACTGAGATATATTATGAGCAATATTCTGCCGTATTTTATCAATTTTACCTTTGAAAAAGGATGCAAACTCATTGCATTTATTAACAGAGAAGTTCAGGTGCTAATTGTGGTGGGGGATTAGTTAGCTTCTCTACTGTTGAAAATAGCACACGGGCATTGTTCATATTCCTGCTGATGATGTTGGAGAAGAAAGACTGTCTTGCTTTACGAATTTCATAATTATAATTACAAAGCATCTCTTTATGGATTTGATAATGGATGTGAAGTTTAGATTTGTGCCATTTTCTTTCAGTCTTTCTACCTTCTCTCTTTAGCAGTTTAACAGCCGGGTATTGCTTCCATGGTGCTTTCTGCTTATTATTGACTTTTGATTTTGAATGGAGCAATATCATCCATAATTTGGGTCATGTTTAAATTAAAAATTTCCAGTAAATCATCTACAGAGTCTGACATTTTGGTTGAGTTCTGAGAGAGAGCTTGCTCAAAGAGAGCACATGTGTTGTCTTTTATGACTCTCCTACCCATAGTCATTGAGCTGTTCTGAATGTGAGGAGACGTAGAAACATCAGAGAAAACACAGAAATGATCGGATAAGGCAAGATCAACAACAGTAGTAGAAACAGTAAGACCCTTTGTGATGACGAGGTCAAGGGTATGACCACGAGAGTGGGTCGGCCCCTGTACATGTTGTACTAGGTTGAAGTTGTCAATAAGTGCAAGTAGTTCTTTGGCATAAGTGTTATCAGTATTATCTACATGCAAATTAAAATCCCCAGATATAATAAGACAATCAAACTCTAAGCAAATGACTGACAACAGTTCACCAAACTCTTCAAGAAAGACTTTGGCTGAATGTCTCGGAGGCCTATAAATAGTTAATAATAATGTTAGGAGAGCATGTAACAAGTGCACATAAGTGTTCAAAGGACGTAAAATCACCAAGTGAGGATTGTTTACATTGAAAAGAGACTTTGAATATATTTGCGATCCCTCCACCTTTCCCTTGTCGGGTAACATTCAAAAAATTAAAATTTGGGGGAGCTGCTTCAATAAGGGTGGTAGCACTATTTGCTTGATCCAGCCAAGTTTCAGTTAGAAGCAAAAAATCAAGATTGTGTTTGCAGATAAGATCATTAATTAAAAATGACTTGTTTAAAAGTGATCAAACGTTCAGAAGAGCTAGCTTTATAGAAAGTCTAGAAGTAATATCTGCTTGTGCACTCTGATGTTGTTTTAAAACAGGAAGGAGATTAGATTGGTTTACCCCCAGGGTTAAATGTGCTCTATGTTTTCTATTTCTTATCAACACAGGAATAGAGAATGGCATAGGCACATTGGGTCCCAGCCGGTTTTCAAAACTACACCCATTTGCAGGGACCCAGAGTACATCAAACAAGACTTTCTAAATGTTCCATTTGGTTTGAGGGTGAAAGGATTGGAGATGACGTATCTTTTGGATGGTGAAAAAGATTTGTAGCCAGCTGAAAGTCCTGGGCGAACACAATTTTGATGAACTGGGTACACTGTTGCGACAGATTTGGGCTGGAAAAAGAGAGTGTAGCCATTGGGAGCAATTTTTTCATGCTATTTGGGAAATCCATCCTGGGAGAAGATGGAGATGGCGAAATGAAATCAGAAGAGCGAGAAATTGGGGAGTTCTTTGTAAAGCAGTTTGTCTCTGATTTTTGGCAGTCTGTCTTTGAATCTTGGCAGTCTGGCAGGTCAGATGTCTGTGTGTCCTTGATGACGACTTGCAAAGATGATTGTTTAGGCTTTGCAGAGGTATTGTTTTTTGTAACTATGTCAGTCTGCGACATCTTATCAACTGTTTTCCTCAATGCTGGCTGAGAAAAGATTGCAAGTCTGTAATGGTCTACTAAGACTTTGGCTCCAATCCAGCTGAGTTCAGTGCTATTTGGCTTGTAGAATTCTCTGCGATTCCAGAAAAGGTTAAAATTGTCTATGAAGTTCATACCAAATGAAAAACAAGTTTTTCCAAGCCAGGTGTTAAGACTGAAGAGTCGAGAAAATGCAAAACTTCCTCTCGCTGGAAGTGGGCCGCTAATAAAAGATTGTATTCCAGTCTTATAGAGCTCAGAAAAAAGTTTTCTGAAATCATCTTGGACAAACAGCTGTTCTCTGAAAACATCATTTGCTCCCACATGCACAACAATACGTTTAATAGTTTTATGCTCGGACATGAGTTTCAAAATGCTGTCTTTGGTGTCAGAGATGGATGCATTTGGAAGGCAGCAAATAATCATCCCATGACCTTTTAATTGTCTTACAGTGGAATCACCAAGAACAAGGGTTGTGGGATCAGGTGGTGTTACGAGCTGCTTTTTGCCTCTTCCCACAGCTCTTCGATCTTGGTGCGATCTCTTTTTACGATGTGTTTGTCTGCTTGAAAAATCCTCTTCCACATCCCTGAGGCATTCAAATTTGTTCTGAAGCCTTATGGGCTGTGGATTTTCCATAGGATTGTAGATCCTATTGTAATTTGTAGAACGAGCTGGTGTTGAAGTAATTACTCTTCTGTTTTTATTTTTGGGCTTGCCACCCATCATTTGCCAGTTTTCTGTACTCACATTTTGCCCAGCTTGATTGATGATTTCATCCACTCGATCTGCAATGCCATCGGTCTGTCGGAGTGCAATCTCTGCATTCTCAGCCACTGTTTCTGTACTCCTTTCCTGAGATCACACATCTCTAGCCGCTTTATCCTTCTACAGGGTCGCAGGCAAGCTGGAGCCTATCCCAGCTGACTACGGGCGAAAGGCGGGGTACACCCTGGACAAGTTGCCAGGTCATCACAGGGCTGACACATAGACACAGACAACCATTCACACTCACATTCACACCTACGGTCAATTTAGAGTCACCAGTTAACCTAACCTGCATGTCTTTGGACTGTGGGGGAAACCGGAGCACCCGGAGGAAACCCACGCGGACACGGGGAGAACATGCAAACTCCGCACAGAAAGGCCCTCGCCGGCCCTGGGGCTCGAACCCAGGACCTTCTTGCTGTGAGGCGACAGCGCTAACCACTACACCACCGTGCCCCTTTCCTGAGATATCGCTTTTAATTCGTCTGTCTTTGGCAGAGCATCAATCTTTGATTCCAGAATAGAAATCCTCTGTTCTAGTTCCATGCATTTTCTGCAGGATTTTTTGCCCCCTGGCATTTTGTTTTAAAAACTAACTTCTTATAAAGATGAAAAAATAGTGGAAATTAAATTAAAATTAAATTAAAAGCTTATAAAGATCTCATTCTCATCTCATTATCTCTAGCCGCTTTATCCTTCTACAGGGTCGCAGGCAAGCTGGAGCCTATCCCAGCTGACTACGGGCGAAAGGCGGGGTACACCCTGGACAAGTCGCCAGGTCATCACAGGGCTGACACATAGACACAGACAACCATTCACACTCACATTCACACCTACGGTCAATTTAGAGTCACCAGTTAACCTAACCTGCATGTCTTTGGACTGTGGGGGAAACCGGAGCACCCGGAGGAAACCCACGCGGACACGGGGAGAACATGCAAACTCCACACAGAAAGGCCCTCGCCGGCCCCGGGGCTCGAACCCAGGACCTTCTTGCTGTGAGGCGACAGCGCTAACCACTACACCACCGTGCCGCCCGCTTATAAAGATGAAAAATAAAATGAAAAAATAGTGGAAATTAAATGAGAAAGTAAAGTATAGAAATAAAGATCAAGAAAGCAGGAGCAAAGCAAAGAAGCGTCCTACTCGCTTGAGTAGGAGGAGCAGAAAAAAACCATTCCCCACAACTGAATGAATAAAGCAAGAAGATGTGTACAAAAGTGAACACTTTAATGGAAGGTGCAACAAGCTGTTCAACACAGCAATATGGCCAAACTGTCAGAATGGTATGTTAAACAGAAACAAAAAGGAGACAAGTGATTTGAGAATATATACTACGGAAGCCGTGAGAGGCCCTTCATATAATCCTTTTTTTTTTTTATTCACCTTGTTATCCCGAGATAACGACACAATTAATTCAGGATCTCGAGAAAACAACACAACTAATTTGAGATCTCGAGAAAAAAAACGTTATTCCGAGATCTCGAGAAAACAAAACAATTATTTCATGATCTCGAGTAAACAGCTGAGAAATGGTTCATTCAGGTGTGTCAAGAGACTTGTGATATGCTGACTTTGGGGCTATTTCTCATTCTGTATAGACGCAACTTTGGTCATTAGAATGTCTGGAATAATCGATCACCTAATAAGGCAATATTTTGATCAGGGGTTGACACAAGGAGAGATTGCATTAAGTCTTTTAATAAGGGATAATTTCAAAATTAGTCCGCGGCACCTCCGCAGAAGACTGGCCCGGCTTCATCTCTACCGACGGAGATACAGTGATCCAGCTGAGATCATGAAATAATTTTGTTTTCTCGAGATCTCGGAATAACGGTTTTGTTTTCTCGAGATCTCGAATTAGTTGTGTTGTTTTCTCGAGATCCTGAATTCATTATGTCGTTATCTCGGGATAACAAGGTGAATAAAAAAAAGATTATATGAAGGGCCTCTCACGGCTTCCGTAAATATACACTCAAACAAAACAGCAATAAAAGAGGAGAGGGGCGACAGCCCGAGGAAAGCCCCCACAGGAGCGCACAGCATTTGCAACATAGGCTACCCAACTCAGTACAAGAACAAAACACTTACAGCGTGTGCAGTAGGCTTCGTGCGCATTGTTCTGCATCGGAGGAAGGGGTAGGTGCCCTGTAAATCTTTGGAAAAGGTACATTTTCTTTTCGGCATAATTGCTGCGGCATTACTGCTGCTAGCTGCTAGACAAAGAACATTCGCGCCAGTTAATGTTTATTTTATTGTTGCATGGCAACACGTTCTGTTGTCTGGAATAATGTGGCTAAATAAACACCCATGCCACAGGGCCAGGGGGCAGTAACCAGGAAAGTTTGCGATTCCTGTCAATTCATCAAAATAGTAAATGCAGACATTTCTCCGCTAATGATTCCCACGCTGCTCAGTCGCAAACGTCGCGAGTGGCGAAAACCGGGACATATCCGTGTCCCGACAGACTTTTGTCGGGACTTGGGACACACAACCCCAAATCGGGACTGTCCCGGTAAAACCGGGACGTCTGGTCACCCTAGGTTAAAATGAAATCTGCTAGTCTATCATTAGCTAGCATGCTGTAATGGCATCGAGTGTCAGTGAATAATAGACTACCTTTCTTTGGGAAAAACTGAGTCACCAATTGTCGACCCTTTTTCTCCCTTTCTGCTGCTTCTCCTTCCGTTGTTGAAATCTGGACTTCATAATTTATCTCACCACCATCACACCTGCTCCTGCTTAGCAACTTCTAGAATGTTGCTCTGTTGCGCACACAGAAAAACCGGCAGCTGATCTGAGCTGCGCTAATAGCGGCGCTGTGCTAGTAGCGCTGTGCACACACGGAGCTACACATTTCACTGTCCCCGCCCAGAATCAGACTGTACCATTAGTAAAAAGGGAGGAGGGGTGAAATGACAATATCATAAATAATTCAAGGATATAACCATGTATAATTTGCATATTTTAACAGATGAAATGAAATATTTTATTTCAAAAACTTACACAAGGCAATACTATTAAAATAATATTAATATCCCTCACAGGCCCCCCTGTCAGTGCCAGGCCCTTAGAATCGTCCTAACCCCCCCCCCCCCCCCCCCCAGCACCGCCCCTGACAGAAGCGCATAGAATATCCCACTGAACTCAATATCAGATGTCAAACATAATGCTAACAATCACTGCATGCTAATTGTTAGTTGTGGCTGTAATTTGATTCGAGTACACTAAGTACACTTTGAACTGAGCTGTTACTGTTCTACACAGAAATACCACTGCAGTTTTACTTTCATTTCAGCAGGAATAACAGCTTACACGAGTCCAACATGCTCTAAACTCACTCACTCTCACAAACACAATGATCAACTGTTCATTCACGTTTTTATACTGCATTTACTGAAGTGCGAATGTGATTTAACCAAATGTGATTTATTTTAATAAAGTGATAATTACAAGGGAAAACAGATATAGTTCCTGAGTAAGATAATTTATATTGACCACAATGTTGAAACCTGTCTTTTTTTTTTTCTGTTTTCATCTTACAGATATTATTAGACCACATGGGAGAAAATGAAAGCTCTTGGGTTTGCTATTACACATTACGTCCCTGGTATTAGAAATTCTGGTCAGCAGCCGACTTTAGAAAGTGAGTCGTCGACACTGCAGCATGACCAAAGAGAGGGAAAAATGGAACTCGTCCCACAGTGAGGAAGCAGTGTGGACAATGTCTCCAGCGAGCCAGACCAGGGCAGGAGGGGGAACACAACAAAAGACTGCACAGAGAAAAGTCACACCAGTAGTTCACAGAATCTACAAAATAAAGGCTACACAAGTGTTGGGTCAAATTTTATTATATGTAGATTATGATCAGAATATGAATCAGAATCAGTAGGTTAAATCAAGATATATGTAGATATATATTAATTAACTATTGGTAGGTTAAATATTAATTCTTATGCTTATTCTGTGTCAAAATTATAGTTGAAACAACCTTAGTCGGGCTGGACATTGTTTGGGAAGATTTTGTTTATGAAAGTGTATTTTGAACAGAGAAGTGTCTGAAGGTCTGTTTTAGTGTCAGATCGACTCATACACACTCTGAAATGGTAGAATTAAAGTTCATGATCACGTTAATTCATCCAGTTGAACCTTAGGTCATAGCTTCATAAAAAGCTATGAAATATACTGAAATATATTGAAATATACTATGTTAGTTTTATAGATCCCGTAATTAATGAATGCATTCCGTGATTAATGTTAGTTGTATAGTTTTAGATTAGTTTCATAATGACATAATTATAATTAAGATCTTATGATTCTAAGGATTTTTAGTTTAAAAGCATTAACCTAATTTAGTTATGAGTTTAATCCTGTTAGTCGTTTAATTGTTCTCTCTCTTTCAGACATATTCTCATTGTTCTTGTGGTTAAGTTGTTCTTATTTTTTTATGTTTCTTTTCTTATAACATTCCTTGTTTTAGAATTATTAAAGACATACTGTTATTTGTTATTTTACTTATGTTGATGGAATCAAGATGTAATTTACTTTTACATTCATGTGTTAAGAATTATTCATGTTAATTATTAAGATCCTTTCTGTGCAAACCAGTGTCTTTGACCTTTTCCGTAGACGAGACATTATCTATGTTTAACATTCCACACTATTCCATGAAAATCAGACATAATATTGATTATAAGCCAAAACTCTGATATCTATCTGTACCTTATTGTCAGCCAAAATATGTTTTTATATTATGATTGATTCAAGATCATTACACACTTCCACATAGACACACACACACCCACATGAAGACAGAACATAAACACAAACACTATAAGACGTTTCCAAAAATGTTTTCATTCTGGACGAAGTGACTGAGCAAATAAACTGGCATGTGAACAACCCACACGTGTTCCCTTGTCTGTTTTCGAGCTGTTGATTCGGGCCCGAGGGAGCAGCGTCAGCACGAAGGAATCCAGGGTCTCTTTCTGGGTGAACCCCAACAACAAGCGTTCCCACCTCCAAACCACAAAACAACATGGACTAGAAAAGAACAACAACAAAAAATCCCTCACCAACACGGGCTACAAACATCCTGGTGACTGATGCTCAGATTTCATTCAGTCCATTTACTGAAAAGGAAGTTTGTTCTGGTTTCTGTTCCTTTCTTCTGCAAAGGAACTTTCAGAGCTGAACACAGTGAACGGGTTTGTTTAATAAATATCACATGGACAACTTCATTTGTAATGAAAGTACCGATAACCCTCACTCTCTAATCCCACACACACTGAAACACACATTATGGGAAGAATGTTAGAAAGTCGGACTCTGCTGTCGTTCTCATTCACACACATACAGACTATTTTTGTTTTTTAATAAATTAATTTTGTTACTAAAATATGCTTATAATATTTTTTTTTAAATATCTGGAATATTCTTCTGTGTCTTTACACTAAGGCTACAATGAACATTTTTTTTAATTAATTTTTTTAATTAGTTGATTGCACTAATGATTTTTTTAATTAATCTATTGATTATTTTTTTATTAGTCAATTAATCCTTTGGTGAGCTTATCAATAAATAATAACCATAACTTCTACCTTTTAATCTTTCAAACTTTTATTCAAATATTTTCTCATAAAAATACTTTCACTCTTCCTGAGACACAAAAATCAGTGACATTTTCACATGAACTCTATGAATGAAGGAACCATTTCAAACTAACTTTTACCTCATGATATTATTCATAACAACACTTTAAATTTATGCAGTGTAGGCCTCATTAGGAAAGATGTTTACGATATCATGCTATTAATTACCATAAATAGTGTTGAGTTGGATTTATTTCAACGGCTCGTGCTGATTGTAATCAGAAATGAACTTGTATTATTTATCTGTAAAAGGTTTGTTTATACTGACTGACAGTGTAATGTTAATGGAAATTACCTGCTTACAGTGAGGATAGAGCAGATGTTCATGACTTGGATAGTGACGCTGCTTTCCAGAACATTTACAAGTTGTAAACAGAACAAGGCTGAATTTAACTCCTTATTTGCATAATAATCAATAATTAAATAAACACTTACGCTGCTGTCTTTTGGTTTTGAAGTCAGAGAGCCACAGGACGTTTACTTCTGAGATATTCGTGTATAGTGTTTGTGCTCCTGTAGAAGGCCATTTTAGTTTTACAAACCATGCAGAGCTCTATTTTATTCGGTCTCTGTTTAAAGAAATCCCACACTTTGGATGATCAGGTTTGAGTTTTTTGGGATAAAGTTTCATTTTCAGCATGCTCAGGGAGAAGGTCCTGGCTGCAGCCCGAAGAACGAGGTGGGGCATGTGTAGCTCCACCCCTAACCCCTGGGGCGTGGCTATACATGTAGCCCCACCCCTAACCTTATTCCTTACCGTAACCCTTGGGTGGGGCTCCACGTTCCCCGCCTCGTTCAAAATAATAAATTGCTGGGACAAATTTAAAAAATGTTATTTTTACCCAAGTTTTGGGAACAGAATCTTATGAGAAATGTATTAAAGGACTAATGCCTGAAGCTGGGGGGGGGGGCTCACATGATGCAGCTGAGCTAGGAAGATGTCTGTTCCGGAGCTCCCACAGAAAACTCGGTTTTAACTTATAAATTACACCCGCTCTACCTCTAACTTCACCTGGTTGATGTAATATGGACTTGAGACCTCGAAACAAGACTCAAAGCTCGATTATTGATCACTTTTCCTCTCGGGTAGCAGCACATGAACCGAGCGCCGAGTGCAACATGGCCGTGAAAGAGCAGCGTGAAGTGGAAGGAAGCCTCACGATATTACAAGAGAGAAAACGCGGAAATGAAGCACTCTCCCAGAAGCTCGACGCCAAAACAGCCGAAATTAACCATTCTATCTCGGGGTTGAAAACGGTGATAGACGGGATGTGCTCACGCGTTATGGCGGAATGAATTAGCCCAGCCGAAGACAAGCTAACTGAACTGGATTCCCATGTCCTCAGCCTGATAAAGGAGAAGGAGTTTCTCATGGACAAAGCAGACCAACTGGAGAATCAAAGCCCACGCAATAATGTCCGCATTGTTAACCTACAAGAGGGCGGAGAGGGAACAGATCCAGTGCGCTTTTTTACAGATTGGATCCCTCCGTGCTGGGACGACAGCACTTTCCCGAGCCACTGATTATTGAAGGAGCGCATCGATCCCCAACATCCCGCCAACCAACAGATAAACAGCCCAGACCCATCCTCATCCGTCTGCTCAACTACCAGGACTGTGATAAAATTCTCCGAACAGCCACTAAGCTATCCAGAGAAAAAGGTGGGCCGATCACTTTCAATGGGAATGCGGTGCTGTTTTTCCCGGATCTGAGTGCAAACCTGGTGAGGCGCAGAAAGGAAAACAACAACGTTAAGAAGGAGCTGCATGCAAAGAAGCTCCAATTCAGCCTTCTACAGCCAGCGATTTTGAGAGTCGTTCTGCCTGATGGAGAGAAGTTTTTCAAGACACCCGAAGCGGCGGCATCTTTTCTCCGAGACTTCCCGGGAGGAGCTGGGTCCTGATCGACACCGGGGACTACAGGTGCAGCTCTGTAGCTCCGCTAATGCTGAGAGGAGAATGACATTTGTACAGATCCTCTCCATGAACTATCTGGTGACTTTTACAAATGAAACAATATCCCCGTCATAACTTCTTTATTTTCTGGACATTATGGACAGAAAAGGGAACTTAGCCTACTGTTCTGAAGCTGCATCTGATAGAACTTTTATTTACTTTTAAAGCAGGTGTTAAAATGTTTACATTTCAGTTTGCTTATATACAGTGTGATTATAAGGTTCTTTACAATTGAGCTCTGGGCCCGACAAGGTATTAGTTAGGCAAGATACATTTAGGCAGCGTCCAACGGAGGCCCCGGGAGGTGATTTTGGATGGGGCTGAGTGTTCAGGGAGTCGACACTCAAGGGGACGGGGAGGCTTTGGTTTCATTCGTTTGTTTTTTGTGTTTAGTTTGATCAAAAGAGAGGCATTGTCTTTAAAACTTATTGACGACAGATTACAAGGCGAGTTACTGTCATACCTCTATATTTTTCACATGAACAAGGTGGTGAAATTTGTCAGTTTTAATGTCAATGGTCTAAATGGGCTCGTCAAGAGGAAAAGGGTGTTAACATATTTTTAAAAAAAGACTGAAATGGATATAGCCTTTATCCAGGAGACCCATCTTACTGCGCAAGAGCACAACAAATTAAAGAGAGGGTGGATAGGCCAAGGCTTTTCTTCATCTTTCAGCTCTGAGGCGAGAGGAGTTGCTATTTTGATAAATAAAAAACATTCCCATCACTATTCAGGAAACGATCAGTGATCCATGAGGCCACTATGTTTTAATAAATTGCCGGATCTACTCGGGACACTGGACCTTACTAAACCTCTATGCCCCAAACTATGATGACGTTTCCTTTATTCAAGACATTTTTCTTAAAGTATCAGGAGGCCACAAACATATTCTTATAGGAGGAGATTTTAATTTCTGTTTAGATTACATTTTAGACAAATTAGCAACCTCCATCTTTAAAACTAAGTCGGCCTCAACTACTCTATCATTCATGAAGGATTTAAACCTAACAAATGTTTGGAGGCAAATGCATCCTCAAACCTTAGGCCCTGTCCACATGGCAACGGATTCAGGTGACTCCGATACAATTGCTTATCGTTTAGGCCTGGCGTCCGCACGGCACCGGCGTTTTGGGTGCCCAAAACGCAATCTTTTTGAGAACGGGTTCCAGAGTGGAAAGATCTGGCAACGTTGCCATTGTGAAGTCGTCTGGATGAGTAGAACGGATTTGTTTACGATGACGTCACAACCACATGACTGTGAGTGCTTCACGCTGGGTAGAAGTGTAACGAACTCGATGCGAGTTGTCAACAAATCCTATAACTTGGTTCATGAAATGCGCTTACAAAATATTTTCACTGTGAATATTTATTGTGTAATGGTGCAAAGTGAGAGAGAGAGAGAGAGAGAGAGAGAGAGAGAGAGAGACTCTGCCCTTAGGGCAGAGTCAATCCCGCCAGCAAAAATAGGGAAAAAAAAGGAGCGATCTCACCTCTTCAGATGTTGGTTTAAATCCTACAATACATTCCTCAAAAAGGGCATAGAAGAGCAAATTAATCCATCAACGTGTAGCATTCAATTTATTCCGGACCATTAAAGACGCCGCCTTCCGCGTAGAATCATACGTCATCCTCGCCGCCATATTGGATAGGTCAAAGCGGAGAATAAAGATTAGCTGCGTTTAACTGTACCAACAGGTTTACCGTCCAAATGAGATCATATGGGATTACCTTTCACAGGTGAGAAACAACAAATTAATCCATCAACGTGTAGCATTCAATTTATTCCGGACCATTAAAGACGCCGCCTTCCGCGTAGAATCATACGTCATCCTCGCCGCCATTTTGGAGAGGTCAAAGCGGAGAATAAAGATTAGCTGCGTTTAACTGTACCAACAGGTTTGCCGTCCAAACGAGATCACATGGGATTACCTTTCACAGGTGAGACTGGAAAAATACTTTTCATTGTATTTGGTCATTATAATGTAATTTTACAAACAGATTTTCCTGACTTTGTGGCTAATATGAAGTCTCGTGCATAATAGTTTATGCGCATGCGTCCTTACTACTTCTATTGTTCTGGTGTCTCCGAAGGGACCGTCTTACAGCGCCCCTAGAGGTGTGGCATGTGTATTGCATCGTTTTCAGCAAGCGTTGCGTTGCCATATGGACCTGATATTTTACTGATTGTTGCCCATTTGGACGCGATATATTTTTAAATAACATCTCGTTGCCGTTGTCATGTGGATGTAGCCTCAGTTGTCTGGGAAGTGTGCCAAGGACTGCATTGTAGGTGGCTGATAAACGGTGTCTCATCAGGCTACATCCACACGACAACGGCAACGAGATGTTATTTAAAAATATATCGCGTCCAAATGGGCAACAGTCAGTAAAATATCAGGTCCATATGGCAACGCAACGCTTGCTGAAAACGATGCAATACACATGCCACACCTCTAGGGGCGCTGTAAGACGGTCCCTTCGGAGACACCAGAACAATAGAAGAAGTAACGACGCATGCGCATAAACTATTATGCGCGAGACTTCATATTAGCCACAAAGTCAGGAAAATCTGTTTGTAAAATTACATTATAATGACCAAATACAATGAAAAGTATTTTTCCAGTCTCACCTGTGAAAGGTAATCCCATGTGATCTCGTTTGGACAGAAAACCTATTGGTACAGTTAAACGCAGCTAATCTTTATTCTCCGCTTTGACCTTTCCAAAATGGCGGCGAGGATGACGTATGATTCTACGTGGAAGGCGGCGTCTTCAATGGTCCGGAATAAAGTGAATGATACACGTTGATGGAATTAATTTGTTGTTTCTCACCTGTGAAAGGTAATCCCATATGATCTCGTTTGGACGGTAAACCTGTTGGTACAGTTAAACGCAGCTAATCTTTATTCTCCGCTTTGACCTATCCAATATGGCGGCGAGGATGACGTATGATTCTACGCGGAAGGCGGCGTCTTTAATGGTCCGGAATAAATTGGATTAATTTGCTCCTCCACGCCCTTTTTGAGGAATGTATTGTTGGACTTAAATCAACATCTGAAGAGGTGAGATCACTCCTTTTTTCCCCTATTTTTGCTGGCGGGATTGCACCATTACACAATAAATATTCACAGTGAAAATATTTTGTAAGCGCGTTTCATGAACCAAGTTATAGGATTTGTTGACAACTCGCATTGCAATGAGATCATTGGCACTACTGGTGTTAAGAATCAGACCATTTCATAAATGAATATTTTGCTGTAGAGCTGCAGTGTTTGTACAATTGCATGTTTTTGCTTCACTATTATTGTCACTATTCTGCTTCTTGCATTACTACTGTGAACTAACACTGAACATAATAATAATAATAATAATAATAATAATATCCAAGCTCGTGTTTCACTCTCACTAGTGCTCTGTAAGGCTTTTTCCTGGTGATATTCGTTACACTTCTACCCGGCGTGAAGCACTCACAGTCATGTGGTTGTGACGTCATCGTAAACAAATCCGTTCTACTCATCCAGACGACTTCACAACAGCAACGTTGCCAGATCTTTCCACTCTGGAACCTGTTCTCAAAAAGATTGCGTTTTGGGCACCCAAAACGCCGGTGCCGTGTGGACGCCAGGCCTAAACGATAAGCAATTGTATCGGAGTCACCTGAATCCATTGCCGTGTGGACAGGGCCTCAGACTACTCGTAACCACGACTTGAAATGAGCCAATTAGCCAATTGTTAAGTAAACAGTTCCATAATCATCACACACACACAGGCCGGTAAGGAGGATGGGAAGCAAAACACAATGGCAACAATGTAGGAATGGGGAAAAACCCCAGTACATTTATTTCACAAAATAAACTAAAAAATTCAATAACTGAATAAACCAAGATGTTTCCCCTTTATCTTTTTAAATGTTAACTTAGATTCACTTGAAATTAAATAAATAATAATAAAATAAATGGATCAACAGAAATGTACCACTTTGGTCACCGCTTTTCAATTCCAATGGTAACTTTCAATTCGGTATTCACATCAAAGTCATAAAAAAACAACAAAATTAAAGTGTCCACCTCTACAGTTCATTCCTGAGGTAGTATCACAATCAGTTTCTTTATCAGTCCCCCCAGGATTCCGCGGGCCTTTTTTGTGATTGTTGTGGGCTAAAATGTCTGATGTTGCGGGGTTTTCCAAAAAATTGCGATGAAAGTTGCGGTGTTTTTTAGGTTTTTGTTGCGATTACATTGCGGGAGGAAGTGAAAGTTGCGAGAAATTGTTGCGATTTTCTCTTTTTGTGATTAAAATTGAGTGATATATTAAAGTTATTAATGAAAAACTATTGATTAAAAACAAAGACACTGAGAAATGGTCCTATAAACAACTTTACCAATATAAAAGATTACCAGGACTACAAAAATGCAGAAAAATAGGCTTTACTTATCCAAATGCACCTGTTGGTTCAAAAGTTAAAGTGCAGAGAACCTCACAGCACAACATGAAGTTACCTTAAAATATAATATAAATGCCTCAGCTTTCATGTAAGAAAAAAAACTATTAATACTAGTACTGTGTGCAGGCAGTCTCTCCTGAAGACTAAATTAAACAATAATTATAAACTAATAAAATAAATGGCTCAGGCTTCATAGAAGAAAAAAAAAAACAATTTGAACAGAATCTCACAGTATGATGCTGAAGCTGCCTAAACAATGGAAAATAAAATACCATTTTGGCAAAAATGTTGGCATCCATTAATTTCTTGTATTAAGTAAAAAAATAATGTAAAGTGCACACAGTCCTTCACTGTAAACATAACACACTTTCAGTAACAGAATTTAAGCCTACATAAACACTGACTCGCACATGCTGCTTCTCTTGAACGGAAACACGGAAGTAAGCAGTGTTGCCAGATACTGCTGACGTTTTCCAGCCCAAAATATGTTCAAAACCCGCCAAAATGCACTTGAAACCGCCCAATCTGGCAACACTGGATGTAAGGCAGAAGGTAGTTTGTCGACGTCACCTCAAGGCAACGCCAACGATTGGTCAGATTTGCGGGAAAGTTGCGGTGATTAGATATAATTGCAGCACCGCCCTGAATTCGTGGGGATTGGTTGAATTTGCGTTGAAGTTGCAAATCACAACATCGCGAAATCCTGGAGGCTCTGCTTTTATAATCCTTCTGCATTAGATAATTAAGATAACTGTCCTTTTCTTTTCTTTGCAAGTGCAGTTCTGTTGAGTCAAGTCAGTCAGATACGTTTTTTGAACTGGGGGGGACAAAGCTGCCAGCAAACCAATCCCAACCCCACCCCCAACATGTGTTGTGCGAGGAATATACTCTGATGCCCTTAAAACTGCCTTCTGAGCACTGTATCTACAGGCTACCACTGAAAGAAGGAGGCTACCAGAAAGGCATCTCTACTCCGTACGATTTTACTTTCACTACGACATTACTTTGAACAGACTATCAAAAAATTGCAAGGTGATATGATAAAGTAAGGCACAGTTTACTTACAGTCGTTGTTTTTTTAAAAAACGATGCAATCGTTTTCTGCCTTTTCGGTTTGGCACCCTTCATCATGCCGTGCTGGGGTCCTGAACTAGGAGCTGTCCCTGATATGCCTGTCAAACTTGTTGTGGGTAACCATAGCAACCAAGCTCGAGCTCGCAACCTGTGCAGTCTGCGCAGCTCAACCAACCGAATATCAGTCTTTGTTTTGTTTTATGTGAGTTGTTGCAACTATGTACTGCTGTGCACCTCAATAAACCAAATGGTAATTATTAGGGCTGCACGATTATGGAAAAAATGATAATCACGATTATCTTGATCAAAATTGTAATCACGATTATTCTTGATGTTAGGGAAATCACTTAAATTTTATTTCACTATATTCAAACAAACAATATGAACAGCTTTTAGTGCAGAATGAAATTTAAAAGAGAAATTCTGATTTCCAAATGACAAATAAATGAAATTTATCCAAGAAATTACCAAAGGATGAAGGAACTGAAAACTCAATTGCAACAATTACATAGCATTATACTGAGGCCTACAAGTTTTTAGCTAGAAGGACCAGCTTATCAACATGCTCTGGCTTTAAACATGAGCGAAGGCAGGTCACAGCATTGCCTCCAGTGCTAAATAGTCTGTTGTTCCGACATAGTTAGCTTTTCTCTCTCACCTCAATCTGTTACCTACTCTCACGCCATTAGGGGGCGAACCGACACATGTAAGGTTTCATTACTGTGACTTGGCTTGCTTGCTTGCTTGCTTATTTAGGTGGAGTAATGAAACCTTACAGGCGTCGGTTCGCCCCCTAATGGTTTGGCGGAGTACTGGTCAAAAAGTGCTTGATCAGATATGCAGCAGAGCTCGCATTTTAAATGGAAATAAATCGCGATTTTCATTTAATTTAATCGTGGCAGCCAAAATCGCGATTTTCGATTAAATTCGATTAATTGTGCAGCCCTAGTAATTAGTCTTTTGATTTTTCCGTGAGGTTTGCCTTATGCAAAGAAAGACAGCATAGACGTTTTTTCCTCCCTATAAGTGGGGGGGACCAAACGAGGTGAATTTAAATCTGGGTGGGACGAATCCCCCCCATCCCCCCCTCTGTCTGCACCCGTGAAGTCAATCAGTCAACTAGTCAGATTCAGTTTAGTTCGGGGCCCCTTTTTTTAGTCTTTTATTCTCTTTGCGCAAGCTTATCTGATTCTTTATGTGGAAATTCAACGCGTCCCAGAGCATCCACTCTCTCTCTCTCTCTCTCTCTCTCTCTCTCCACACATGCCACGGCAGGATCCTCGACGCACCTCCCGCTCGCTGGAAATCTTTGTCGTTCTCTTCTTCAGAAAGCGACCAACAAAAAAACCCAACCTGCACACCATATAAATTAACCTCAGTTAATATAAAATCATTTCTTAAAGTATGCAGGCTAATCTGGAAATCTTATCCTGTATCTACTCGTTTTACACACTTGTTGCTGACTTACACATTCACAAAATGAATATACAAACAAAATAACCAATGAGGCAATAATGTCTGCCAGCAATACCCAGCAAACACACAACGTATATACGATGTAGTGGTTAGGCAGTGGTTTGGTAATGTCAGGGACAGACGCGCAGCTTGTGAACAGGCAAGGCAGGCAACTGCTTGGGGCCCAGTGGCCCCTGAGAGTCGGGGCCCAAGGGCTTATTTATTTTGTTTTTTATTGTTTTTATTGTTCTTTACCATTGTATTTTCACATTTGGAATTTAAAAAAACTTTGGTTTCATACATTTTTCGTTGGTGTCAGATTATTTATAACATATTGGTGATGAACACTGGTCAGAAGGGCCCACTGGAAATTTTTGCTTGGGGCCACAACAGACTCTAGAATCGCCTCTGGTCAGGGAAATACGTCATCGTTACATAATAGGCACATCCTAATACAACGTTGTGCCAATACGTAACGACAACATAGTGGTAATACGTAACGACAACGTAGTGGTAGTATGTAACGGACATGTTATCTTGCGTCCATCCAGTGATGTATGTCCTACTACATAGTCTACATGTGTGTATTTTCTATTTGATGATCGATGTATTAATAATTTGCTTTTGTACATTTTGTTGTATGTCTCTATGAATAACATGAACAATGTGATCTTGGTCTATTGATGAATTGATTGTATTTTAACTTTAAAATAGCGCTGAATGAGGCCATTTCAATGAAAGAGAAGTTCGTTGATTCATAATTTTGCAGTTAGGCATGTCTTATCAGTTTATCTGCATTGTAACCCTATAATAATATAACTTTTAGTGGTATTTTTTTTATCCAAAATCATGTTTGGTCCACGCAAAAATTTAACTGAAGGGGAGGACTTTCACATGATCCATGATTGCCAACAAATTATTTCTGTGACCGGTGATTTGAGCCAGTTTCTCTTCCTGTGATGTGTGATTGAGAATGTTTATGTTTGTGACCCCCAGGGGTGGATCCAGGGGTGGGGTTTAAGTCAAGTCAAGTTTATTTGTATAGCGCTTTTAGCAATAAACATTGTCGCAAAGCAGCTTTACACAATTTGAACGACTTAAAACAAGCTAATTTTATCCCTAATCTATCCCCAATGATGAAGCCTGTGGTGACGGTGGCAAGGAAAAACTCCCTCAGATGACATAAGGAAGAAACCAGGCTCAAAAGGGAACCCATCCTCATTTGGGCAACAACAGACAACATGACTATAATATTAACAATTTTAACAAGAAGTCAGTTTCGTTGATGTTATAAACCAGGGATGCCAGGGTGAAATTGGTTAGGGGGCCAGATTTTTTTTTTAAGTGGAACCACGGGGGCCGAATTACACCTTAGGTAACTCAACACATGGATATACTGTTTTTAAAATGATGCCAACAACACATCGAAAAGGAATTGTATTGGCACCACAATAGCCTTACAATGAGACATACAATTACATAGCAGATATTTACCCTTTGAAAATGTGACACGGACATATCCATGCAAGTAGTCCACATTTAGAAATTAGAAATGCAACAAAATAGACTAAGTGCCAATGGCAACACATTTTCTACAAATAACACAAGAGTAAACTGTAAATTATTTTGATCATATTTATTGAAGGCTTATGCATAAAAGCATTGTTAGGCCAAAATTAGGCCAATTAAAAAAGTCAAGGCCAAACACTCCTAAACAAGTCACAGAAATAAGTGCCAGAACAAAGCAATCCAAAAAATAAGCAAAGTGACTTAATATTCAGTAGAAAAATGTAAGGTTCTTGAAAAAAGCCAGATATGACCTCACATTACATTGGCTCAACAACAGATGGCACGTTTCCTTTGCCAGTCATACAACTCCAACCCACATTTTCACAAACCCATGCCTATGGCATTAGCCTACTGTACAGCATACATCAGTAAAATCCAACCCATTTTATTCCCTCCGAACCATATCACACAGGAATATGATGAATGGGAAGACAAACCTACTTCAGCTACATTTTACTTGTCGAAGCTAGACACCTTTTAACTTTCACTAGCTTGTCGACATTGGGGGACAGGTTCTGGGCCGTGGCTATTTTCATAACGTCATTGAGATGTTCGTGTGTCAGGCGATTACGCAGTTTCAATTTATTAATATTCATCACAGAAAAGGCCTGACAACATATTTATGTGAGCTTATAATATAAACTCTTCATTGGTGGAAACTTGAATGCAAAACTGTTCATGACAACTGCAGTCCTAAAGTTAGCAAGTCAACTGTAGTCCTCAACCATAAAAGCATTACTGTAAGAGACTTATTGAAGCTGCATGCTGCTTTTGTTCACTATTTGGACCTTATGCCAATCATCCGTCCATTATCTGTAACTACTTATCCTGTGCAAGGTCACGGGCAGGCTGGAGCCTATCCCAGCTGACTATGGGTGAGAGGTGGGATTCACCCTGGACACGTCACCAGATCATCGCGGGGCTGACACACAGAGACAACCATTCACACTCACATTTACACCTACGGTCAATTTAGAGTCACCAGTTAACCTAACCTGCATGTCTTTGGACTGTGGGGGAAACCGGAGCACCTGGAGGAAACCCACGTGGACACGGGGAGAACATGCAAACTCCACACAGAAAGGCCCTCGCTGGCCACAGGGCTCGAACCCGGACCTTCTTGCTGTGAGGGGACAGTGCTAACCACTACACCAGGGGTTCTCAACCTTTTCTACTTTCAGGCCCACCTATTCATATTTGTAACTGATTATATCATTCTCAGCTCGAGGACATTTATGTGGGCAGTGTCCCATGGTGGATGCCAGACTCCCCGGGCTCCCACACCATTCCAGACTACCCCCCAACCTGACAGAGACGCGTCCGTGGTCAGAACTTTGCGGCGGTAGATTCTGTCTAGCTGCACACCATTGCACAGATTCTGTGGCATGTTCCACCACTGGAGAGCTCGTAGGCACACAGGTGATAGAGTGACAGATTTGCTCCTGTCCAACACCGGGTGGAGCATCCTGGACAGGTACCAGCTCTGCACTGGTCTCATGTGTAGAAGGCCGAGGCGCACCACCTGGGACGCTGCAGCCATTAAGCCCTATAGCCTTTGACACTGGTAAGCATGAATATTGCTCTGCCCCGATAACTGAGACAGACATTGTTGTAGAGCTACAACTCTCTGGTCTGAGAGGCCTGCAATCATGGCAACCGTGTCCAGCTTCACTCCAAGGAAAGTGATTTGTTGTGAGGGAGTCATCTGGCTTTTGTCTGAATTGAGAGACAGGCCTAATTGCTGTAAGTGGTCTATTACTACCGCTGTGTCCCACACTGCCTGCCGACTTGATGGGGAGCATATCAGCCAGTCGTCCAGATAATTGAACACTCTGACACCCTTTTGGCGCAGCGGGCTCAAGGCTGTGTCCATGCACTTCGTGAATGTGTGTGGCGACAGAGACAGGCCAAAGGGAAGGATGTTGAACTCGAAGGCTCTGTCCTTTAGCACAAACCGGAGAAATTGGCGATGAGCAGGGTGAACTGCGATGTGGAAATAGGCATCTCTGAGGTCTACGCTCGTGAACCAATCTCCACCTTGAACTGACTGAAAGATTTGTGTCTGTGACAGCATCTTGAAACGTAGTGGGCGTAGGTAGCGGTTCAGTGGCCTTAGGTCCAGTATTGGGCGGAATCCACTGTCTTGTTTCGGAACCAGGAAATAGCTCGAATAAAAAACAACCCAGCCGTTTGCTGTGATTTAACTCCCTTATTGCCCCTTTCCTCAACAAAGTGTTTATCTCCTCCTGTAAGGCCAGCTGCCGCTTTGGGTCTGGCTGATGAGAAACAAGAATGCTCTTGAACATGGGCGGGCGGCGCCAAACTTTATTGTCGAAAGTACCCAAGAACTGGGAGAACACGTTTCCCACATCTTTAACTGAGTGTGGGAGAAAACACGAGGCAGCGCCCCTTGAACGTCAGGAAGATGGCTGTGAGGCAGCAGGAGGAGTGGCACGAGGTCCGTGGCCACCACGCTGCCGAGGCCTGGTGGGATTCGCCGGGCGGCGGCTTGCCGAGGAGGAGGCATGTACTGGCTGTCTTCGCACATTTCCCGGCATATTGGGGCGGCCTCTTGAGAAAGGCACACTGGGGTTTTCTGTGTAGCCCCAGTTCGGCCGATGCCATTTGGGTGGAGGGGCCTTGGCATCAGCTGCTCCCACTCTTTCTTTGACTCCCTAGACTCCTTGGCTCGGCAGAGCATGTCAACAGCTCCAGGACCAAAGGTAAACCCGGGGGTAAGAGGTAATTTCATGAGCATGCCCCTGTCCTGCTCTGGAAGCTTCGACTGAGCTAGCCACAGGTGTCTCCGTGCAATCCACAGCGATGCAATGGATCTTCCACTGGAGTGTGCTGCACCCCTGGCGAGGTGCACCAGGATCTCAAAGACCTTCTTCAGCTCATCCACCACTTCCTGAGCATGGGCAGCAGCAAGGTCTTCAATGAGCTCCATTTGATACAACGTGAGCACAGATGCTGTGTTCATGAGGTGCGCCCCAAAGGCTGTATTGTAGAATGACTTTTTTAACCATTTATCGGTGGTGCAACACTGTTTGTTTGGGCATGAGGGGTCTTTCCCCACAAGAGCCGTAGGAGGGAGAACAAGAGAAGCAATAGAGTCATCCATCGCAGGATAGTCTCCAAAACCAACCTCATCCGCTCCGTGGATGTTGGCAAACTGTGCCCACTGTCTCATAGGCGGAGTAGCCGCCTCTGGATGCTCCCAGACAGATGTCATTTCTTTGACAAAGTCAGGGAGGACAGGGAGCAAACATGGTTTGTTCACAGCCTCTCTCCTCCTATCAAAATGAGAAGGCTGGGCCTCGGCTGCTGTAGGCATATCCACACGTAGACGTTTAGTGGCCCTACACATCAGAGCAAGGAATTCTTCACCAGAGAAAGCGCTGGGAGTTTCAGGTGGAGCAGATAGCAGGGAAGAGCCATGACCTGAGCTCAGATCAGAATAGTGGGGGGAAGTTGCTAAGACATCCATATCCTCATCACCCAGGTTATCAGATGCCATCACTGATAACAGCTCCGCGCCATCATCAGCGGCCTGGGGAGCCGACTGCTGGGATGGCTCATCTACAGGCTGCCCTAATGGGGCTGTCTGGTGCACGGTGCCAGACTGGGTCACTTGATGCTCGGCAAACTGTTGCATCATCCACTGTTGGTTAGATGCTAGAGATAACACCTCTCTCACCAGAGATGCCATTGTATTGGCAAGAGTATCATAATTGTCATGCTTCCTCTTCTTGCTTTTTTTGCCTGAAGCAAGCACGTGATCAGCACCAAGACATGTCACACACAGTGCATGGCCATCTTCCACTGGCATTTTACTGTTGCAGTTAGTGCAGTTGTGAAATCCCGGCATGGTAGGTTAAGGCTAGCACAGTTTGCTTTAATAGCCACTCAGTATTCTTTTTTTTAAATTAATTTTAATTTGTTTATTTTAACCCAGTGATTATAGGCATAAATCAATAGTACTGTTAACTGGTACCAGATATGGTACCGACAGAGCTGCAAAACGATGGTACCAGAGATGATAGGTACCAGCAGAGCTGCAATGCAATGGCACCTGAGTTGGTACCAGCCAAATTACACAATGGCGCCGACTGGTGCCAGCAACAAAAAAGACAAGATGCAGCGAGAGATGTAGATTGCCTCTCCTGTCTTCCAAAAACACCAACAGCTGAAAGTAATCAAGATCACGTCCGTCAGATAAGCAACTGGATTAATAAAATAAAAATCAGCCATTTCAGACCACTGTAAACAGCAAAATCATATAATGAATTGGGAAGAGGCCAGAGTCATTCGCGCTGAAGATAATAGATACCAGTGGTGGATTTTAGAGGCAGTGGAGATATGCAAGCGGGCGCAGAGGACTATGAACCGGGATGAGGGAGCTTACGCGCTGTCGCACACCTGGAGCGCAGTCCTGGGGGACCGACCTAACAGCAGGAGGCGTGGACTATCTGTCAAATTGGGCGGGACGTTCACGCCTCCGTAGTGTAACATCAGCTGATAAGGCACGTCACTACTCGACATCTGGTGACTTTTTTGAAGAAGGCGGAAGTTTATCGCTGAAACTGTCAACAACAAGGTAACATCTTAAAAAATCCTTGTCTTAAGAAACGAACTTAAAGAATAGTTAGACATAATAAACTTTCACTACATATAAGATTAAGGATAAAATTAGCTCATGTTTTAAGTCGTTCAAATTCTGTAAAGCTGCTTTGCGACAATGTTTATTGTTAAAAGCACTATACAAATAAACTTGATTTGATTTGATATAAGTGTTGACTAAATTTGACCTTAAGCAGAAGAGCTCTGACTATGCCACCAGGGGACTTTCACCCCAGGAATATTAACCAGAAAACACTTCACAATATTGACACGCAAGGTTCGTTTGACTAAAGACACCAGAGACCAAAATTATGAAAATACAAAAAGGTTATTGTATTTTCTTACAATGTTTACAAAAATAAGTTCTTTCCTTTACTTCACAAACAATCACTTTCATTCACACTCACAATCCAAAGATTTGACTGACATGTGGGGCAAGGGTAAAGGAACAATCAATATTAACAGGGCTGAAGCCTACCAGCAGGGGGCAAGATACCAGGAGACGGAGAAGGGATCCAAGGAGGCACACCATGCAAGCCCACGTGTCACTCACTACAAACCTAAATTGAAATAAATCAAATAAATCAAAAGCACAGCAAAAGGAGAATTCCACGCAGGCACACGCGAACACACACACGGAAAATAGGGGAACACCATCACCTAGGGGATCAGCTGCCACCCCGCCTTGGGCACTCAGCACCTGAAAAGTAAATAAACAGAAAGAAGGTATAAGGAGAGAAAATCAAACAAAAATATAACATACAGCTTAATCACAACAAACTAACCAATTAAAAAACACACAACCACACACGATGTAAACTAAGGGAGGGGAACTACGTGGACCACTGCTGATCCACAGCTTGCAAGGGCCTCCCACCAGTACTGGCATACAGCTGGCAACAAAAGGCTGCTTGCCACAGCAGAAAAGGTTGACAGACATGGTTGCTAGCCACACACAAATTCACATAAAGTAAGCTTTCACGAGCATTAAACCAAATAAGCAGATAAGAAATAAAGCTAAAGCAAATAAACAAAAATACTCAATTTAACAGAAAAGAAAATATCCCTCACACCACACTCCAAGCACACATACACGCACACTGATTATAGATGAATGATGATCAGACAGACAGACAGACACACGCACACACACACACACAACACAGGTTAAAACTAATGTTAAAGTGCTGTGGTGGTTTCACAGCCCTCCTCATGCAGGCAGCTGCACCAATCAGAAAAAAAAAAAAAGCACTCGGTAGAAACGCGTTGGCAAGAACAGCAGCGAACCCGGACCAAAACCGGCAACACCTAAAGAACATGCAAAAATACTCAATTAACGCCACGCTTAATAAACTCAGAGTAGTAGGAATTTAAGGGGAGGGGCACGTACCACGCGATCCAAGACTTCTCGCCTAGTCCCAGCAAGGCTCACAGAATTCCATGGGTCATCTGCACTTAGTAACAGACGCCAAGAAAATGTTCGGAAATCACCGCACACAAAATGCACAGCTGGGCAAGACCGGAAGAAAGCCAAACGATGGATGCACTGAAAAGCGACCAAAGGCGGATCGGCATTGAATTGAGAAAGGTAAACAAAAGTAATAGCATGCTCGAGCAAGCATACATACCAGTCACCAGCAGACAAGAAATCACGTCACAGGAAGGTGCACTGCTGACAAAAAAAATGGACAAAGCCAAGCGGTGGGAGCACGGCCACAGGTAAACGGGAAGGGGTGTGACAGGAAACAGCGAGGGGGGGGGGAACGGGTCATCGCACCTCCAGATTTCAAAATCACTCTACCATAAATAGGCTGGCGATGCACGCCACTGGTTAAAGCTGCCCCAATTGCTAAGGAGCACTTAACTCAGTGCGTCTCGACACATTTACATCCCCCCTCAGGCGAGTGTTAATGAGGCGTTACAACACCTGGCTGACCAGATAAACAACGTGGAGAAAAAACACCCGGACTCTTTGCTCATTGTTTTTGGGGGACTTTAAAAGAGCAAACCTCAGCCACGAACTGCCAAAATATAAACAGCACATTAAGTGTCCCACCAGGGACTCTAACACTCTGGACCACTGTTACACTGTTTTAAAGGACTCCTACTGTTACGTTGGTGCAGAGAGAAATACACGGCCAAGCATAAGTTGAGTTTACTCTTTTACTGAACTGTTATTAGAGGTTACATGTCTGGGCACACGCTGGTGCGTATCTGAATTTCCTCTAGCCCCCCGCATACGTCATTACGTCCCTGTAACAAAACTAATCACACAACATCCCCCTTTGTCAGAAATATCTGCAGGATATTATTTAAACTAAATTAGCAACACATCTGTGCTTAAACTCAAAATTCAGGACTCTCTTATTTAAAGTCACACAATACTTCAGAATATTCCCTTTTAAAATCACACAGTAAACTGTTTTAAACTTCAACTGTTTTAACTATATTTGTGATTCTGACTATTCAATAGAACAATAATAAAGCTCTGCATTCTGCTTTATAAATCAAGTCTCTGAGGTTTAATTACTTCTCTGCCACTCCTGGTTCTGGTGGCAGACTCTGAGTGTAGAGGTGGCTGTTTTGGTGCAGGAGGGGCCTGTTCGGGAGGTAAGTGCGGTTGAGGGGGACCCTCGGATGGGCCCTCTAGAGGTAAGAGGTCTTTTCTGTTCCTACACATAACTCCCTGTGGTCCATAGGCTCTCGGGGCTGTATGAGGTGACAGAACAGTCCCTTCAGCTTTTACATCCGCCATCCACACCTCAGTGCCTGATGAGAGTGGGCTCAGGTCACGTGCGCGATGTCTTTTGTTGAACACAGCAACATCCTTTTGTCTCCTCTCCCTTTCTGAAGAATGCAACTGCTCTCTGTCCGGAAGCTCAGGGAGCAACGCAGAAGGAAGTTGAGGGACAGTGGTCCTGAGCCTGCATCCCATCAGCAACTGTGCTGGGCTGTAGCCATTGGCTAGTTGTGTTGCTCTATTAGCAAGAAGTGACAGGTAAGGGTCTTCTGCTTTTTTGAGCAGGTTTTTCACTGTTTGAACATGGCGCTCAGCTTCGCCATTACTTTGTGGATATTTTGGGCTACTAGTGATGTGCTTGAAGCCATAGTCCACTGCAAACTGAGCAAAGTGACTGGATGAAAACTGAGGCCCGTTATCAGAAACAAGGACTTCTGGGATGCCGTGCCTAGCAAACATTGATTTTAAATGCACAATTACATCCTCAGATCTTGTAGGTGTAAGTCTGGCTATTTCAACAAAATGTGAGTAGTAGTCTACAACTAACAGGTAAGTAGCAGAGTCCAGTGTAAACATATCAGCACCCAATTTTTGCCATGGACGGTCTGGCAACTCAGACCTCATGAGTGGCTGTGCAGGATTGGTTCATTCTTTGATGCAGGTTCGGCAATGCAAAACAAGCTCGTTCAACTGTCGACTCAATCCTGGCCACCAAATAGTCTCTCTGGCTCACTCTCTGTACTTTACGACCCCCTGATGGCCCTCATGCACTTTCTCTAGGACAACATTCCGCATGGCAGAGGGTATCACCAGTCTAGTGCCTCAGAGTAGGAGACCATTTTGCACTGTGAGCATGCTCTTTCTCGCCAGTACTGTTTGAGGACTGCATTCTGTGTGGAGTACTCTGGCCATCCATTTTGACACATAGACATTACTTGCGAACAGGTGCTGTCTGCTTGAAGCTGCTCTCTAAGTTCTGCAAGGTAAGTGTCGCTGGCAGGTAAGTTACACATGATGCTATACACATAAATGTTTGTGTCCTCCATTAAGCTATTGGCTGTGCTGCTGGCTCTGGTGCTATTGTTTACTGGTGCACGTGAAAGCGTGTTGGCTGTAAGAAGTGTCTTACCGGGTACATGGTGGACCGTGTAGGGGTAAGTCATGAGCCTCATACGAAATCTTTGAATTGGTGGCAGCAGGTCAGAAAGCACTTGATTTCCCAGCAGACTGACCAGGGGTTTGTGGTCTGTCTCGAGCTGGAAATGCTGCTCGATGAGGAAGGCCCTGAATCTCTCACATCCCCACGTCAAGCCTAGGGCTTCTTTTTCCACTTGTGCGTATCGTCGTTCGGTCTCGGTCAACGATCTAGAGGCGTATGCAACTGGCCTCCATTCACCCTCTTCTTTTTGCAGAAGCCCATATGAAGACACATCCGCTGACAGCTTTAGCTCTTTGTTTGGGTCATACGGCGCGAGAACAGGCAGTGAAGACAGCTCCTGCTTCAGACGATCGAAGGCAGTCTGCTGAGCATGCCCCCACACCCACTCGTTTTTCTTGGAGAGCAGGTCATTCAATGGCTTGTCTCTTTCTGCTAAGTGAGGAATGAATTTCCCAAGCTGCATGACCATGCCCAGGAAACTACATAATTCACTGACATTGGACGGCTCTCTCATGTCCTGCACAGCACTGGTTTTCTCCGGGTCAGGTCTCACTCCGTTGGCCGATATCACGTGACCTAAAAAGTTGACCTCTGATCTGTTCAGCTCGCACTTTTCCAGGTTCAGCATGAGCCCTGCTTTGTGGAGTCTTGAAAGCACATTGTGGAGCCTTTCATCGTGCTCGGCCTGTGACACCCCCCATATGAGCACGTCATCAATATGGCACACTGTGCCTGGCAGGCCCTCCAGCATGAGCGACATCTGCTGCTGGAAATGCTCAGGTGCAGATGTGATGCCAAATGGCAGTCTATTGAAATAAAAACGCCCAAATGGTGTAATGAATGTGGTGAGCTTGGCGGATTCTTCTGACAGGGGCACCTGCCAGAAGCCCATATTGGCGTCGAGCTTGCTAAAGATGCGTGCACCTGCTAACGTCCCTAGTGTGTGTTCGACTGAGGGCAGAATGAATTTCTCCCTACACACTGCTTCATTCAATTTTGTTAAGTCCACACAAATTCTCATCTTGTCATTCTTTTTAGGCACTGGCACCATACTGGCGCACCAATCCGTCGGTTCGTCCACCCTGGATATTACACCTAGTTGCTCCATGCCCTCAAGCTCTTCTTTAACTTTCCCTAGCAGGGGTATTGGAACACGTCTGGGTGTAGACAGAGAGTATGGTGTAGCGTCCGGCTTCAGTTTAATCGTGTATGGCTGTTGCACCATACCAAGTCCACTGCACAGTGATGGGTAAGTCTCTTTCAGTGTCTGTGTGTCAATGGTATCGAGTCTAGCCACCAGTCCGAGTTTTGTTATGGCAGGCTGGCCTAGCAGAGGAGTATGCAGGCCAAGTACCACATACAAATCCTCCTGAACTGTGTTCTTGCCCTTTTTGAGTGACTCATTGACTACTCCAACAACAGAAAGGCAACTGCCCCCCGGGCCGAAGAGGGGTTTGTCTGTTTGGGCCAGTGGGCATTCACCATCGGATTTCATGATCGCCTTGTAGGTCTGATGCGGGATGACTGACACATCTGCCCCGGTATCAATCTTAAACCTGACTTTGTGGCTGCGAATCTCTAAATCCACTGACCATGGGTTTGTCCCTGCTTCAACAGAGCCCAGGAAGAGGCCGTCAGGCTGTTCATCTGCAAAGCCTACTGCATTCACAGATGTTGCTTTCCTACAGACCTTCTGGAAGTGGCCTTTCTTCCCACATGTATGACACACTACATTTTTAGCTGGGGACTGTCCCTTGGGATGAGCTGCATTTCCACAATTGTGACAGGTTAATTTCTCTGACTGACTTTTAGGCTCAGATCCACTTTTCTTTCACTGCATGTTTGGCTTGAACTTCCCTTGCATTTGTTTCTTATTTTTGAACATCACAGCATCCACTTCCATGGTGCTTTTCTCGGGTTGAGCATCTGCTCTTAAATCAGACTGCTGTCTTTTGATTGCTTCACATTGTCTTGCCATTGTGACAGCTTTTTCCAGAGTCAAATTTTTGTCCAATTGCATCTTTTCAGATAATGCCGTGTCTCTCAGTCCAACTACAAGTCTATCACGAATCAGTTCCTCGTTCAGTGCACCGTAATTACAGTTTTGAGCAAGAGCATATAATGCGGTGATAAAACAATCCACAGATTCTGTTCCTGACTGCACTCTCCTATTAAGTTTCGCCCTCTCATAAATGACATTTTTCTTTGGGACAAAGTACTTGTCACAGGCATCTCTAACGGGTTTGTACTGGTGTCTTTGATCTTCAGTCAAGTTTAGTCCTCGCAGAATGTCTCATGTCACTATCACTTTTTTGTCACTTTGTCACTTTATCCGCATCTCGTCGGCATCTTATACTTATTCTGTGCAACAATATTACTATTTGGTACAATATCCTTTTCTTATCTCATCTCATTATCTCTAGCCGCTTTATCCTGTTCTACAGGGTCGCAGGCAAGCTGGAGCCTATCCCAGCTGACTACGGGCGAAAGGCGAGGTACACCCTGGACAAGTCGCCAGGTCATCACAGGGCTGACACATAGACACAGACAACCATTCACACTCACATTCACACCTACGGTCAATTTAGAGTCACCAGTTAACCTAACCTGCATGTCTTTGGACTGTGGGGGAAGCCGGAGGACCCGGAGGAAACCCATGCAGACACGGGGAGAACATGCAAACTCCACACAGAAAGGCCCTCGCCGGCCACGGGGCTCGAACCCGGACCTTCTTGCTGTGAGGCGACAGCGCTAACCACTACACCACCATGCCACCAATATCCTTTTCATTTGCTAGTATTTTCTTATTCATGTCTCACTCTCATAATTGTTGTGTACAATTATGTCCATATGTAACCAGGTGTTTGAAAAATACCCACACAGTTAACTGAATACACTAAAAGAAAAGAGACTTTTTATTTTCTATATCTTTATTGGTTTCACATCAGCAACTTGTTAATTATTCTATTGCAATTAAATGCACCATTCAGTTCACATAACCACACGTATTAGGGGTGCTTCGTCTCAGCAGCCAATCAGAAGCTACGTGGGTGACGCTCAGATTTTTGCCACGGGAATGAAAAGCAAGCGCGTGCTTCTTCCGGTCTTTTCCAAGCTCAGCCGAGAAGCGAGGCAGCTGCATGCTGTGAGAAGAGAACAAAAACGGTAGAAAACGCGGAGATAACCTGTGAAAAGGGAGAATAAAGAGGGTCGGAACACATCCACTTGAGGCACGGAGCCGTGTGACTGAACAAAGGAGAAATGTTACGTCGGTAAGACGAGTCAAATATCTGAAGGAAAAAAGCTTGTTTACGTTTACCGTCGTCCTCCATGCTGATGCTAGTTCTGTACCTAACAGGCTAATCGTTTACCCTTCGTCTGGAGAGCTGTTACGAAGCATGATACCAGCGTGTTCTGCCTTGATATTCACAGAGCAACGGTGAGAAACGTGCCATTTCAGTTGCTCTGGTGCTATTTACCCCCTTGTTTACTGAGTGCTGAAACAAAGTAGTGGTTATGTTAACGTTATGAGTGAACTGAAGCTGAATGAAGGTGCAACGTTTCTGAACATATTTACAATGTGGTAGCTGAATTCATGCTGATGTGTATATGTAATTTAAAGAGAGAAGTGTTTACTCTTCCTAATGCCAATTTAAAGGGAGGAGTGTTTATTTTCCTAATGCCAATTTAAAGGGAGGAGAGAGTAATTTTATACAACCCCGATTCCAAAAAAGTTGGGACAAAGTACAAATTGAAAATAAAAACAGAATGCAATGATGTGGAAGTTTCAAAATTCCATATTTTATTCAGAATAGAACATAGATGACATATCAAATGTTTAAACTGAGAAAATGTATCATTTAAAGAGAAAAATTAGGTGATTTTAAATTTCATGACAACAACACATCTCAAAAAAGTTGGGACAAGGCCATGTTTACCACTGTGAGACATCCCCTTTTCTCTTTACAACAGTCTGTAAACGTCTGGGGACTGAGGAGACAAGTTGCTCAAGTTTAGGGATAGGAATGTTAACCCATTCTTGTCTAATGTAGGATTCTAGTTGCTCAACTGTCTTAGGTCTTTTTTGTCGTATCTTCCGTTTTATGATGCGCCAAATGTTTTGTATGGGTGAAAGATCTGGACTGCAGGCTGGCCAGTTCAGTACCCGGACCCTTCTTCTACGCAGCCATGATGCTGTAATTGATGCAGTATGTGGTTTGGCATTGTCATGTTGGAAAATGCAAGGTCTTCCCTGAAAGAGACGTCATCTGGATGGGAGCATATGTTGCTCTAGAACCTGGATATACCTTTCAGCATTGATGGTGTCTTTCCAGATGTGTAAGCTGCCCATGCCACACGCACTAATGCAACCCCATACCATCAGAAATGCAGGCTTCTGAACTGAGCGCTGATAACAACTTGGGTCATCCTTCTCCTCTTTAGTCCGAATGACACGGCGTCCCTGATTTCCATAAAGAACTTCAAATTTTGATTTGTCTGACCACAGAACAGTTTTCCACTTTGCCACAGTCCATTTTAAATGAGCCTTGGCCCAGAGAAGACGTCTGCGCTTCTGGATCATGTTTAGATACAGCTTCTTCTTTGAACTATAGAGTTTTAGCTGGCAACGGCGGATGGCACAGTGAATTGTGTTCACAGATAATGTTCTCTGGAAATATTCCTGAGCCCATTTTGTGATTTCCAATACAGAAGCATGCCTGTATGTGATGCAGTGCCGTCTAAGGGCCCGAAGATCACGGGCACCCAGTATGGTTTTCCGGCCTTGACCCTTACGCACAGAGATTCTTCCAGATTCTCTGAATCTTTTGATGATATTATGCACTGTAGATGATGATATGTTCAAACTCTTTGTAATTTTACACTGTCGAACTCCTTTCTGATATTGCTCCACTATTTGTCGGCGCAGAATTAGGGGGATTGGTGATCCTCTTCCCATCTTTACTTCTGAGAGCCGCTGACACTCCAAGATGCTCTTTTTATACCCAGTCATGTTAATGACCTATTGCCAATTGACCTAATGAGTTGCAATTTGGTCCTCCAGCTATTACTTTTTTGTACCTTTAACTTTTCCAGCCTCTTATTGCCCCTGTCCCAACTTTTTTGAGATGTGTTGCTGTCATGAAATTTCAAATGAGCCAATATTTGGCAAGAAATTTCAAAATGTCTCACTTTCGACATTTGATATGTTGTCTATGTTCTATTGTGAATACAATATCAGTTTTTGAGATTTGTAAATTATTGCATTCCATTTTTATTTACAATTTGTACTTTGTCCCAACTTTTTTGGAATCGGGGTTGTATGTTGTGATGAATATAATGTTTATTTGAACTATGCAACTGCAGTATTGAAAACTTTAATGCGACTCAGCTGAGTAGCTGTGTGTAAAGTATCTAGAGGGTAATTTTTGGTGCATTTCTCGTTCATGAATGAATAGGCCTTTACTGTAATGTAAGAGTAAATTAAGCACACTTCTGTAATACCTCCAAGTCTTAAACCAGAAGGGTACTTTTGTGTTATTTGCACATAGTTCTGTTATGGTTATGATAAATGACATTTTGAATGTTGATAACACTGAGTGTTAATGGTTACTAACACAAGTATTATTGAGGCACTGTTCACACAAACAGCAAGTAAATATGTGAGCACTTTAACACTTAGTTCTCAAAGATGATGTACAACATTCAGTCTTAAGTGCAACTATATAAGAAAGAGATATAAGATTTGAGTAGAGATAATTCATGTCAGAATTAGATGTTAACGGTGTACATCTTTTGACATTTAGATATTCCGAATAATGCATCTACGAATGAGTGGTATTGAATGTATGCTTTTTGACCTTGCTTGTAGGTCAGGTTTTTTTAGTTGAGAGCAATTCAACTGTGGTCCAGGACAACCTTCTGGCTGAAACCGATGGCAAGCCAAGTTCCCTGAAGAAAGTCAAGCACCAGGATATACACGTACCCGTTCATACTCTCATTGAACAGTTAGATTACAATACAAGGAACCTTGGAATTTGAACTGAACTGCAGTAACTCTGAAACAGAGCACCTGAAGAGAACTTTCCCTTCCATTTTATTTTTAAGGGCCCAGGGACTACCTTTTATTTTTCTAATTGTTTGGGGTATTTTGTACTTTGTAAACAATATAAGAGTGGCTACTCAACTTCCACTTCTGTGTCTGTCTCATTATTGTTGCTCAGCATTATGGCTCCTGTCGAATTTAGCATCTTCTGATACTGGTCTAGGTTTCATTACTATTCTAAGTCATTATTATACTGTAATTCACTTTTACATTGGTAAAATTGGTTACACATAGCCTGTGTTTTTTTGTCATTTATTGGTTACTCATAAATTTACCCACCAAAGGATGAATTTATTTTAGCTTATCTTATCTTAGCTTACCCAGATTTTCAGCGCTGGCCACAGGACAGTGGGCGTCATCTCGGGTTCTCAGAACGAATGTTTGGTTCGTCTTTCAGCTGAATCACTGGAGCTTAGCAGAACAGTGTTTGTTCATATTCTGCTAATGGGCTATGTGTAAAAAAAACAGTGAGAGGAGGAGTCCTAAACTCTGTCTCGGTCAGAGTCAGTCCATATAAACCCCATCACTCATCACCAATCCGCAAAGCAGCTCATTGATTCATCTCTCCGCTCACTGTTCATCTCTCCGCTCACTCTCCTCGTGCAGGTGAGTAAAACTGATTGAACCTAAAGTGCACCTGGTTTATTTATTTGAACATTTAAAGAAAAAAACCCCCAGATGTGTTGATGTATGAGCACGGCATTTTATAAAGATGACTAAAGCTGAAGAATAAAACTAGAACTGATGCATTAATTATTAAATATAAAGCCTGATATCCTCGGATCAGTTTGTACATGAATTTATAGCTTCTTTAATGTAAGTAAGAACAGGAGCTTGTTTTGAACGTTCTGCAACTTTAAATCTGACTATAAACAGATGAAAGCATGAAATATTATAAATATAAGCACAAGCATTTGTGATGTTTTATTCTTTAATAATTAAAAATGGTAAACTTTGGCAAATTCCTTTGGTATAAGGGAAAGAAAGCACTTGGGGATGAGCTGTTTTAGGAAAATAATCAACTTCCAGGTGGGAACAGTAAATTTGATTTGCATCCCGCTGTCTGGATGATTTTCCTACAACAACAAACCCACTCGTGTTTTATTCCTTACGTATTAGCTGTGAGAACTAGAAATGTGGCTTTAATTATTTAGAAACTGTGAAAGTCTAAATATTAATATCTTCAGGTCAGCATGTACACAAATTCTTTTCCAATGGTCTTATCATTTTTTCCCATAAAAGTCACTACTTGCTTGAATCTGACACACATTTTTAATAACTGTCTTTATATTCAGAACCATGAGCAGGAACTTCTTGTCTATAAATGAAGAGCTCCAGAAAGGAGACTTCCTGTTATCCAACAACAGCGAGTACAAAGCAATCTTTCAGGTAGAACTGAAACAGGGGAAATAAATAGAGATGAAGAGTCTTCTTTGCTTTTTCTTCATTTGCTGTTTGAAAAAATTATTTCCAGTTACTTTCACAGAAATATAAACTCACCTTCCATTCTCTGATATTGAACTCTAACGTCTTGTTTCAGGATGATGGGAACTTTGTAGTGTATGGCTGGGCGCTGCTGTGGGCTACTGACACTGGCGGCATTCCAGGCATCAGTCGCCTGGCCATGCAAAACGACTGCAACCTCGTCATATATACGCCGGATAAACCCGTGTGGGCCGCCGGCAGCTACAGCCCGGATCTCACCACATGCCGTTTAACTTTGGGTAATGACGGCATTCTGGCGATCCACAGGGACAAGCATATGGTGTGGAAGTCCACTAAGAAGAATTAAAATTAATGAAAAAAACTTCTCAAAATGCTTTGATGTTCCTTTCATCTGCAACTGTCATTAAAGTTGTCAATAAATCAGCAAAGCAGATCAGCTGGATGTCTCCGTGTCTCAGTGTTATAGCTATAGCACTGTTATTACAATCAGTCATGAGCTGAACCTCAACACCACAATTACACCAATCACTATTTCAACTGCACTGTTGATAAATAATAAATCTAAGAAATATAACGTAAGGGACATAATTCTATTTAGAGTCAAAAATAATGAGTATAATATTGATATCAGATAGATTTTGATTGGTCTGTATCGAAGAAGGTTGAATTGATAAAGTGTGAGTGATGTAGAAATATAAGTCCTCTTATAACACAAACATAATACACACACTATTATCATTAGGAACATTAGGGACAAGCCTGCGAGCTGGGGACGGAATATCAGAACGTCAATAACATCAGTGATTGTCGCTAACATTAAGTACGTTAGCTAGCAACACAACAGACTCATGAAACAAACCATTCAAATGCTAACACACACAAACAATCCAGTACTTGTCGCTGACTGAAGAGATGTTCCACTGAGATGCAAGACTGAGAAAACAGACACAGCTTGGACTGTGATGAAGTTAATTTGAGACGATTGTGAGCTTTGGAGATCACGTTCCTCTGTAGCTCTGACTGTAATCACAATCTTTTACACAGATCACAAAAAAATCCTGACATGTGTACAAAAGTGTGAAGTAAAGGAAAGGTCGCCATTACTAATGCCATTTCATAGTGTCCTGTGTTTGTGTGTGTGATATGTACATATGCACAAGAAGGTACCCAGGTGTTGAAACACCGGCCCCTGGAGGTGATAAGGGGTGAAATGGAGTTTCTCCTGACACTCAGGTCATGAACGTTTCAACTTGCAAAGACGTGACTTTAAAAGATGAAACCATTTTTAAAGTTGCTCAAAAGTAAAAGTAAATTATTACAGCAAGAAACATCTCGTCTCGTCTTCTTCCTCTTTATCCGGGACCGGGTTGCGGAGGCAGCAGTCTAAGCATGGAAGCCCAAACTTCCCTCTCCCCAGACACCTCGGTCAGCTCCTCGGGAAGAACACCGAGGCGTTCCCAGGCCAGCCGAGAGACATAGTCCCTCCAGCGTGTCCTGGGTCTTCCCCGGGGCCTCCTCCCGGGGGAACATGCCTGGAACACCTCCCCAGGGAGGCGTCCAGGAGGCATCCGAAAAAGATGCCCGAGCCACCTCAGCTGGTTCTTCTCGATGTGGAGGAGCAGCAGCTCTACTCCGAGCTCCTCCCGAGTGACTGTGCTTCTCACCCTATCTCTAAGGGAGCGCCCAGCCACCCTGCGAAGGAAACTCATTTCAGCCGCTTGTATCCGTGATCTTGTTCTTTTGGTCATTACCCAAAGCTCATGACCCTAGGTGAGAGTCGGAACATAGATTGACCGGTAAATTGAGAGCTTCGCCTTTTGGCTCAGCTCCTTCTTCACCACAACGGACCGGTAAAGCGACCGCATCACTGCGGAGGCTGCACCGATCTGCCTGTCGATCTCACGCTCCATCCTTCCCTCACTCGTGAACAAGATCCCGAGATACTTAAACTCTTCCACTTGAGGCAGGACTTCTTCACCAACCTGGAGAGGGCAAGCCATCCTTTTCCGGTCGAGAACCATGGCCTCGGACTTGGGGGTGCTGATTCTCATCCCAGCCGCTTCACACTCGACTGCAAACCGCCCCAGTGCATGCTGGAGGTCCTGGTTTGAAGAAGCCAACAGGACAACATCATCGTCAAAAAGCAGAGATGAAATCCTGTGGTTCCCAAACAGGATTCCTTCCGGCCCCTGGCTGCGCCTAGAAATTCTGTCCATAAAAATTATGAACAGAACCGGTGACAAAGGGCAGCCCTGCCGGAGTCCAACATGCACAGGGAACAGGTCTGACTTACTGCCGGCAATGTGAACCAGACTCCTGCTCCGTTCGTACAGGGACCGGACAGCCCTTAGCAAAGAGCCCCGAACCCCATACTCCCGACGCACCCCCCACAGAATACCACAGGGGACACGGTCGAATGCCTTCTCCAGATCCACAAAGCACATGTGGACTGGTTGGGCAAACTCCCATGAACCCTCGAGCACCCTATGAAGGGTATAGAGCTGGTCCAGTGTTCCGCGACCAGGAAGAAAACCGCATTGCTCCTCCTGGATCCGAGGTTCGACTATTGGTCGAATTCTCCTCTCCAGTACCCTAGAGTAAACTTTCCCCGGGAGGCTGAGAAGTGTGATTGGAGCACACTCTCCGGTCCCCTTTCTTAAAAAGAGGGACCACCACCCCAGTCTGCCACTCCAGAGGCACTGTCCCTGACCGCCACGCGATGTTGCAGAGGTGTGTCAACCAAGACAGCCCCACAACATCCAGAGACTTGAGATACTCAGGGCGGATCTCATCCACCCCTTGCCTTGCCACCAAGGAGCTTGCAAACCACCTCAGTGACTTCGGCTTGGGTAATGGACGAGTCCACCTCTGAGTCATCAGCCTCAGTCTCCTCAGTGGAAGACATGATGGTGGGATTGAGGAGATCCTCAAAGTATTCCTTCCACCGCCCGACAATGTCCCCAGTCGAGGTCAACAGCTCCCCACCCGCACTGTATACAGTGTTGGCAGAGTACTGCTTCCCCCTCCTCAGGCGCCGGACAGTTTGCCAGAATTTCTTCGAGGCCGACCGATAGTCCTTCTCCATGGCCTCCCCGAACTCCTCCCAGTTCCGAGTTTTTGCCTCCGCAACTGCCTGAGCTGCAGCATGCCTGGCCTGCCGATACCCGTCAGCTGCCTCGGGAGTCCTGGAGGTTAACATGGCCCGATAGGACTCCTTCTTCAGCTTGACGGCATCCCTTACTTCTGGTGTCCACCACTGGGTTCGGGGATTGCCGCCATGACAGGCACCGGAGACCTTGCAGCCACAGCTCCGAACAGCTGCGTCCACAATGGAGGTAGAGAACATGGTCCACTCAGACTCCATGTCCCCCACCTCCCTCGGAAGCTGGGAAAAGCTCTCCCGGAGGTGGGAGTTAAAGACCTCCCCAACAGAGTGCTTGGCCAGACATTCCCAGCAGACCCTCACCATACGTTTGGGCCTGCCAGGTCTGTCCAGCTTCCTCCTCCGCCAGCAGATCCAACTCATCACCAGGTGGTGATCAGTTGACAGCTCAGCCCCTCTCTTCACCCGAGTGTCCAAGACATAGGGCCGGAGATCAGATGAAACGACAACAAAGTCTATCATCGACCTCCGACCTCAGGTGTCCTGGTGCCACGTGCACTTATGGACACCCCATGGTCGAACATGGTGTTCATTATGGACAAACCGTGACTAGCACAGAAGTCCAATAACAAAACACCACTTGGGTTCAGATCGGGGAGGCCGTTCCTCCCAACCATGCCCCTCCAGGTGTCACTGTCGTCGCCCACGTGAGCATTGAAGTCCCCCAGTAACACAATGGAGTCCCCAGTCTGAGCACCCCTCAGTACCTCTCCCAGGGACTCCAAGAAGGCCGGATACTCTATACTGCTATTCGGCCCATAGGCACAAACAACAGCAAGAGCCCTCTCCCCAATCCGAAGGCGCAGAAAGGCGACCCTCTCGTTCACTGGGGTAAACTCCAACACATGGTGGCTGAGCTGGGGAGCTATAAGCAAGCCCACACCAGCCCGCCGCCGCTCACCATGGACGACTCCAGAGAAGTGGAGAGTCCAGCCCCTCTCGAGGAGCTGGGTTCCAGAGCCCAAGCTGTGCGTGGAGGTGAGCCCGACTATCTCTAGCCGGTACCTCTCAACCTCCCGCACAAGCTCAGGCTCTTTCCCCCCCAGCGAAGTGACATTCCATCTCCCAACAGCTAGCCGCTGTGTCCAGGGATCAGGTCGTCGAGGCCCCTGCCTTCGACTGCCACCCAATCCACACTGCACCAGTCCCCTACTGCTACCTCTGTGGGTGGTGAACCCACAGGAGGTCGGGCCCACGTCACCTCTTCGGGCTGAGCCCAGCCGGGCACCATGGGCAAAGGCCTGGCCACCAAGCGCTTGCATATGAGCCCCAACCCCAGGCCTGGCTCCAGGGTGGGGCCCCGGCTGCGCCATACCGGGCAACGTCACGGTCCTTGATGGTTTCTCCATAAGGGTTTTGGTGAACTGCTCTTGGTCTGGCCTGTCACCTAGGACCTGTCTGCCTTGGGAAACCCCGACAGGGGCATAATGCCCCCGACAACATAGCTCCTAGGATCATTCAGGCACACAAACCCCTCCACCACAATAAGGTGGCAGTTCTAGGAGGGGGCAAGAAACATACAAGGGACTTTTTTTTTAAACCACTGTTTACTAAACATGAGGACCTGAGCATTCTGGGGGGAAAAAAATCGATAAAAATAGACTGAACAGACAGAATCTTACTGAAAATAACAAACAAACTGAAGGCAGTGATACTTTTAGGGGCTACGCTACAATTTCTAACTGCACTAACAGCTGCAGAGAAAATCCAGCCTCTGTCTGAGGATGATGATGGTGATGATGATCCTGCTGAGGGAAAATGCTGGCATTATTTAGAAGAAAGAAGAAACTCTTATTTGTCACATGCACACTTCAAGCACAGTGAGATTCATCATCTGCATTTAACCCTTCCTCTGCATTTAACCCGCCCGGGGAGCAGTCAGGGGTTCGGTACCTTGCTCAAGGGCACTTCAGCCCAAGGCCGCCCCATGTTAACCTAACTGCATGTCTTGAACTGTGGGGGAAACCGGACCACCCGGAGGAAACCCACACTGACACAAGGAGAACATGCAAACTCTATACAGAAAGACCCCACCAGCCTCTGGGCTCGGACCCAGAACTTTCTTGCTGTGAGGCGACAGTGCTAACCACTACACCAGTGGTTATGAAACCTTTTCAACTTGAGACCCAAACAATAAATTCAGAGTCTCCTCAGGACCCAAACTTACAAAAATCTACAAACCCCATTTCCATAAAAGTTGGGATATTTAACAAAATGCAATAAAAACAAAAATGTGTGATTTGTTAATTCATGTGAATCCTTATCTAGCTGATAAAAGTACAAAGAAAAGATTTTCAATAGTTTTACTGACCAACTTAATTGTATGTTGTAAATATAAACAAAGTTAGCATTTGATTCCTGCAACACACCAAAAAAAAAAGTTGGGACAGAGGCATTATTACCATTGTGCTACATCAACTTTCCTTTTAATAACACTTTATAATCGTATGGGATCTGAGGAGTTGGACTTTTTGTCCATTCTTGCTTGATACAAGACTTCAACTGCTCAGGAGTCTGTGGCTGCCGCTGTCTGATTGTCATCTTCATGATGCACCATGCATTCTCAGTAGGAGACAGATCTGGACTGGCAGCAGGCCAGTCAAGAACACACACACTGTGTCTACAAAGCCATGCTGTTGTGGCCCGTGCCGAATGAGGCCTGGCATTGTCCTGCCCAAATAAGCATGGACTTCCCGGGAACATTCTCATTCTTATCTCATTATCTCTAGCCGCTTTATCCTGTTCTACAGGGTCGCAGGCAAGCTGGAGCCTATCCCAGCTGACTACGGGCGAAAGGCGGGGTACACCCTGGACAAGTCGCCAGGTCATCACAGGGCTGACACATAGACACAGACAACCATTCACACTCACATTGACACCTACGGTCAATTTAGAGTCACCAGTTAATCTAACCTGCATGTCTTTGGACTGTGGGGAAAACCGGAGCACCCGGAGGAAACCCACACGGACACGGGGAGAACATGAAAACTCCACACAGAAAGGCCCTCGCCGACCATGGGGCTCGAACCCGGACCTTCTTGCTGTGAGGCGACAGCGCTAACCACTACACCACCGTACCGTGATGGCAACATGTGTCTCTAAAATCCCAATACTGTATATCAATGGCACACACTTCACACACATGCAACTCACCCCCTGATGCCCCCCCATCCACCCACCCATCACAGATGAATCATCTCTGCCCTGATAGAAACATCAAAATAATCGCTTCCACCGCTGTTTGAAATCTTCACGTCGCTCGTGACTCCACCCTTTCTTTTCAGTCACACATGACCAAATCAACTTCCTGTGACTTCCATAATATCACCTGGCTCCGCCCCTCTCGGCTTTCAAGATGCGGTGTTGATGATGATGATGATGAACAGCAGCACACAGGAAATTGCTGTGATTGTCGTAACGGTGCTGAAACGTGTAGCTCTCGCACTCCGCCACCAGAGGGCAGCACGAGCGCACTGCAGTTCCAAGGAGAACCTTTCAGAGCTGAGAGCCTGAGAACTCCTGCTCCCTTTTCATCATGAGGAAAACACAACTGGCAACAAACATCATCATTCAGTTATAAAAGGATTAAATGAAGTAAAGAAAAAAATGGAAACAATTCCAGAGAAGGAGGATAAAACAAAATATACTGTAAAATAAAACACAAAAGAGTAAATGAATAAATAAAACGGTTTTAACTGAAAGGTATACTAAACACAAATGTCAGAATAGAGGAAGAGCTTTCATTATTTGTGAAAAATATTTGCTTTTAGTGAATTAAAACTCAACAATTAAAACAGTCAGGTACTGTATTCTGTGTGTGTGTGTGTGTGTGTGTGTGTGTGTGTGTGTGTGTGTGTGTGTGTGTCAGTCATTAGTTTAGCATAGTGCAGTGGTTCTCAAACTTTTTTCACCAAGTACCACCTCAGAAAATACTTGGCTCTCCAAGTACCACCATAATGACCAACATTAAAATACAGTAGCGTAGCAGGCCTAAATATTCATTAAAAACAAGGCGGAAGTTTTATTTAACAAGTATATTTAATATTGTTGGCCACTGTAACATTACACACAGTACTTTGAACAGTAACACTGTGTTTAAATATAGGAAAATAAAACACTGTCCTTAAATAATGAATCAAATAAATTGGCCAAATCTGCAACATCTGTAGTCTCATCAAGCTGTATGGTAAAATATCTACTGTTCTTAATGCGCTCAATCAGTGTCTTTTTAACATCGTCAGCCATGTCGTTTATTCTCCTTGACACGGTGTCATTTGAAAGCGGCACCAAGTTTAACTCTCTGGCAGCTTTCTCTCCACACATGATACGCGTCATCTCTCTGGCTAATGGCAAACACAGCAGTTCCCCGATTGTGTGCGGCTCACCGGCTCTGGCGATCAGGAGGCTGGCACGATATGAAGCTTCCTGTGCTTTGGCTACGGGTGTACCATAGGACAGAATGGTGGACTTGGACTGCTTCAGTTCATCACGTTTTCGTAAACAAAATGCATTGGTTTGTCCTTTAGTGCTGTGTGTTTGGTTGTAAGATGCCGTTTGAGATGCGATGGTTTCATGGACTCATTGCTCAGAACGTCCCCGCATACAACACACTGCGGCCTGGGCAGCTCCTCTGTCCCGCTCCAGATTAATCCCAGTTTTATGTATTTTTCGTCAGACTTCCTCCTCACTGGTTTCTGCCGTTTGCTAGCAGTTCTGGGGCTGGTTTTGCACTGTCGTTAGCATCCGCGCTCGGCTCACACACGTCCTCTTCAGTTCTCCCTCTCTCCTGATCCACGCTCCCATTCGCGGATTTAAGCCACGACAGTAATTTTGTCCTACTCGTCATAATTAGCAAAGCCACCTCCACCTTTTCCCATCACAGCCGAGTCTACCAATGGCGGATAACCGTCTGTCAGCGGAAGCGGCGGGAATGCGTACGTACGCTACGTATGGCTACCCAGAAGCACTTGCAAACTTTTTAAAATTATTAACTTAATTTGTATCTCCTTTCATTTTCTTGTCATCGGTTGATAAGATATTTTCATCCATTCGGACATTATGGATAGTATTTCACGTTTTATTTTATTTTTTAAATTTTATTGATATTTAATGAAGTGATTCTTTGGTGTACCACTAGAATGGAGCCCGCGTACCACAGTTTGAGAATCACTGGCATAGTGAATTAATGTGGGTTGCCAGAGTGGAACAATTTGGGTTGCCAGAGTGCGTTAATTTGTGTTTTTCTAAAGTGGATTCTTGTGGGTTGCCAGAGTGGATATATTTGGATTGTAAGAGTGGATCAATTTGTGTTGCCAGAAAGCCTTAATCTGGATTGTCAAAGTGGATTAATGTGGGTTGCCAGAGTGGATTATATCGGTCATGATATTACACTGTATTACTTCAGAAAGTAATGTGCACAATTGTGTACGCGGTGACTGAAGAGGTTAATGTGTGTTGCCAGAGTGGATCAATTAGGGTTGCCAGAGTGGATACATTTATGTTGCGAGAGTAGCTTCATTTAGGTTGCCAGCATAGACGTCGCCAGACCCATTTTAGGGTAGCTCCAGCCACCCTATCTTATGGTAAAGCCACCCTATATTTTTTTGCCCTTTTTTAAATTATTTATATTTTTATTTTTTTCCCCAAAAAAAACAAAGGCAGTAAAGCACTGAACATGAGCCATCAAGAACGCAAGTTAATCCGAACAACAGTTTCTGCTTGCTTATTTATTGTTTAATGCAATATTATTAATATAATTATGATTCCTCCTCATTGGCTCTGTGTCAAGCGTCACGTCGAGTGGTAGGCTAGTAGGACTTAAAAAACTACGCGGGCATTCTGCAGCAGGCGCGGTGCGGGCTTCCATTGAGTTGGGTTTGCAGAGAGTCAGAATTCTATGCTTTCATTTACAGACACACACGGTGAGATTGTAATTTGATGTCAGTGGTTTGCATTTGCTTAACTTTACCTAGGCTGTAGGTGCTCTGAAAAATGTTCGGCGCGCGCTACGCGCGCACAATACCTTTTCTCCACTGGGTGCTAAGCTACCCCTGTCTCTCAAACCTAGTGACGTCCCTGGTTGCCAGAGTGCATTAATTTGGGTTGCCAGAGTGCATTAATTTGGGTTGCCAGAGTAGATTAATATGGGTTGCCATATTTGATTAATTTGGGTTGCCTAGTAGATGAATTTGTGTTTTCAGAATTTTGGTTGCCAGAGTGTATTAATGTGTGTTGTCAGAATAATAGTAACATATTAGTATCCAGTACAAAAAGGATGGATGGATGTAGGGTGTTTTTTCTGTCTTGGTTTTAGATTAACACAAATTTTAATTTCATAAATACAGTGAAGGACAGCAGTGCAGTCACCATTATCAGGTTAACCGAGATCATTTATATCGACACCTCTACCGCCAAACGCTTCAGTGCTTAACACTGTGTTTGGAAATAAACCTCATCTCATCTCATTATCTCTAGCCGCTTTATCCTTCTACAGGGTCGCAGGCAAGCTGGAGCCTATCCCAGCTGACTATGGGCGAAAGGCGGGGTACACCCTGGACAAGTCGCCAGGTCATCACAGGGCTGACACACAGACAACCATTCACACTCACATTCACACCTACGGTCAATTTAGAGTCACCAGTTAACCTAACCTGCATGTCTTTGGACTGTGGGGGAAACCGGAGCACCCGGAGGAAACCCACGCGGACACGGGGAGAACATGCAAACTCCACACAGAAAGGCCCTCGCCAGCCCCGGGGCTCAAACCCAGGACCTTCTTGCTGTGAGGCGACAGCGCTAACCACTACACCACCGTGCCGCCCTGGAAATAAACCATGATATAATATACTATACAGGTACAGCATCTTCAGCTCACACTGCATGTGTTATTGCATACATGAAATTTCACTCAGTGTAGTTGGAGGTGCCAATAATTCTGGACATGGAAAGGTAGGAGGGGGGAAATATGACAGAAAATGTCACAATCATGATACTTGAAGATGTTTCTACAATCCATGATATGTATTGTAATATTTTTACTTTGCTAAGAAGAACAGGTAAAGCTGAATTAAAAAGAAGAACCTGGGAACAACTGAGACTGATCCATCCATCCATCTGTTATCTGTAGCCGCTTTATCCTGTTCTACAGGGTCGCAGGCAAGCTGGAGCCTATCCCAGCTGACTACGGGCGAAAGGCGGGGTACACCCTGGACAAGTCGCCAGGTCATCACAGGGCTGACACATAGACACAGACAACCATTCACACTACGGTCAATTTAGAGTCACCAGTTAACCTAACCTGCATGTCTTTGGACTGTGGGGGAAACCGGAGCACCCGGAGGACAACATGCAAACCAGGGGTGTCACTAGACCCAAGACCATACTGGGGCACAAAAGGGGCACAGGAAATGTATGCGAGCGCGCGAAGCGCGCGAGCTAAAAATTTTGCACTATATTTATATTTATATTTTTTATATAATATATATTACATTTTATGTAATATATACTATATTTTATGTAATATATATTTATATATTGATATTTATATTTAGAAACGGCCTGCTTAAAACTAGTCACTAGAGCTGTAAAACTCAAAATGATTACGAGGACACTGAATCCAGGTCAATCATTTAATAATAACAGTATGAATATTTGCAACATTTGTGATAATAGCAATGTAATACTTATACTGTTGGTAATATTGTAAAAGAACATATTAACATACAAACTGAGGGCTCGCGGCTTGCCACGTTGCAGACGACGGAATGAATGCAAACTTTTCAATATCCCTTCGTTTCAAACAAAAAATCAAGACAACACGAAAACAATGTCCCAACACATATTAATTCTACAGCGTTACAAAAATGACAGTGGAATTACTGTCTACTAACCTGTAAACAGTTGAAAAACACGGAGAGATGGTTTCCCCTGCTCTGAATTTCATTGCATCTGAGGGCTGCTGGAGTCTGCGGTCCCCATAGCAACCAAGATGTTACTCATGTCACGCGCACACTTTTTTCACATTGCTTAGTGTGCGCGAGGCCAGCCAAAACTACCAATGTAAAAGCATTGTAGATGGTCTTCTTCGCGCATCGGTTAGCCTACCCCACGTTATGAATTAATTAAATTGCAGCTATTCCCAAGTTTAAAATTCAGAGCGTTTCGTCACTGGATTTTTTTTACTGGGGCACTACAGATCTATACTGGGGCACGTGCCCCAGTAAAATACCCCTGGCGACGCCGATGATGCAAACCCCACACAGAAAGGCCCTCATCAGCCACTGGGCTTGAACCCAAGACCTTCTTGCTGTAAGGTGACAGTGCTAACCACTACACCACCGTGCTGCCACTGAGACTGGTGATATTTAACATTTAATTTTGAATAAAATAAATGAAAATGGAATGAAATGAGACCAAATTTTCCATTTTATAAACTGAGTTGAAGAGAGAAAAAAGAATCAACGTCAAATCAAAGCTGCTCCGAAGGTCGATTTATTTCGTCATAATTTTTGAAACATGATAAAAGTTATAAACTATGATTTAAAAAAAGTTCTCACATTCCTATGATATCTGAATAAAGTCTATTGCAGGGAATTTTATCACGATATTAAAGTATCGTTACAGCATATAAATCACAGCTCCCCCTGGAGGCAGGACATTTTATTATACAGTGGATATTTATGAAGCTCTTTTGTGATAGAGTTAAATAGAGCAGCAGGTCACAGATCTGAGAGAGGTGAGGGGTGAGAGGGGTTTAAATAAAAATAAATAAATAAATAAAAGCTGTATAATTTTTATTTTGTATAAATCTGGCAACCGGGGCGGCACGGTGGTGTAGAGGTTATCGCTGTCGCCTCACAGCAAGAAGGTCCGGGTTCGAGCCCCGTGGCCGGCAAGGGCCTTTCTGTGCGGAGTTTGCATGTTCTCCCAGTGTCTGCGTGGGTTTCCTCTGGGTGCTCCGGTTTTCCCCACAGTCCAAAGACATGCAGGTTAGGTTAACTGGTGACTCTAAATTGACCGTAGGCAGGGGCGTATCACCTGCGGGGAATGCGTACGTTTCATTCCCCGCACTTTTGTTGAAACACAATTTCATCCCCCGCACTTTTGTCAGATTAAAATGACATCATTATGAAAATTATACAGCTACTATAAAATGTGTAACAAGGAAGTAAACTATTGCCATAACGCATAGACCGCAGAACTGCCCGGGCCAGTGGGGCCGTGGCCCGGGTAACTTTTTGAAAATTATTTAAAAAATAGGCTAAACCAATATTTTTTGACGTTGAGCGGACTCGAGCCTGGCATGAACCGCTCTGACGCGCTATAATGACACAAATCTATCACCAGCTAATCAGGAGACTTAATCAAACGCATCCCCCACCCACCAATTTATCACCAGCCAATCAGGAGACTTAATCAAACGCATCCCCCGCCCACCAATCTATCACCAGCCAATCAGAAGACTTAATCAAACGCATCCCTCACCCACTTGTGTCCGTGTCTGAGACGCTGAATTTTCACAGAAGGAGGGAAGAAGTTGACTGAGGTAAGACTGTGATAAATTAACGAGCGAATAAGAGAGGGATTTCAACATATAGGGCTTAAGTTTGTTACCGTTAAATAAGCATTGCTTGTACAGTAGCGTTATGTCGTTACAACATTGACCCACTTTTAACGTGTCGAGTACCGACTGTAGCCGCTAACATGCTAATTAGCTTGCTGTCAAAAGTGCAAAGACCTTAAATTGCTCTGTGTAAATTAGAAAATGGTGCAACTTCCTCTGTAGCCGTCAACGGACAAGCACAGACTTGTCTTGAGTTTTGAGCCGATCACAGCAGGACAGCACTGTGGCCTGAGGTAAAACATGATAGTTTTAGTTTGTTTAAATTACAAAAATGAGTAACCCAATGACTGTCTCATATACTCTTCATATACTCACACTGTTTAAGTAATGCAATAAAACTAATCTTTAAAAGTGGAATTTACTCAAACTGTTTGCACAGAATGAACTTTGGGGTTAACAGTGTAATAGTGTTGCAGTGTTCTGCAAATCTGCAATTTAATATTTCAGATCTTGAGACATGAAAGTGCTATTTTAAAAAATAAAAGATCAGAAATGTTTTCTTTGTCGTCTATTTAGTTCATTTTATTTCCTCAATAATTTTCCTTGATTGAGAAATCGGTCTGGGCTCTTATGGGTTAATCAGTAGCCTGCATGCTAGTATATGTTCCACTTACAGTCAAACATTTTGATGAACTCCAGGCTCAGTTTTGATGAATCAAAAATCTGCGTAGTAGTACAGTCTGAAGATGCTCTTGCACATTCGGTGTCAATTGAACAAAAATTATGGGAGGATATAGGTTTAATAAGTTTTACAATTTTTGAAGTGAGTGATGGATTGATAAGTTTAGATGTGTTCAATATTTTCTTATCTTCAGACATAATACTGTAGATGTTTCTTTACCTGCTTGATAGTTTTGACCGGGACTCCAATCTTCCTCAGAAGAGTCATTAGTCCTTAAATTAAATTCATTATAGACATGAATTTAAAATCGTTTTATTTTATGGCCTCAGTGCCCTGGCTTTTGGCCTTCGTGCCCTCGGCATCAGCAGAGAGTTCGTTTTCCACACTTCGTCGACTGAAATCATACCTCCGATCCACAATGACACAAAAGAGACTGAATGACTTGATGAACTACCATATTCACCGTGACATTCTGGAACAATCTGACATGACAGCCATCGCAAAGGAGTTCGTGCAGGCCAATCAGTGCGTTTACATGCACATCCAAATCGAGCTACTGTCGGTAATCGAGCTAAGGGTCCCAGCAGGGGTGCCAGAGAAATCCAATCCTACATGCACACAAGGAAATTGAGCTATTGTGTGAGGTACATTGTGCACCCGAGCCACAGGTGGCGCTACACGCCCCATCGTGTTGGTACACTTCCGGTTGTCGTCATGAAGAAGAGCTATTCAAGAGTATAAACAAAGTTACCAGCAGTGTTGCCAGATACTGCTGATGTTTTCCAGCCCAAAACATGTTCAAGTCTGCCAAAATGCACTTAAAACCGCCCAATCTGGCAACACTGGCAGTTCCGTGTTCACAAGTTCCGTGCTCAAGCTGTTAGGCTTGCTTTAACAGACTGTATGGCTACAAACTGTCCTGCGCAGACCACTGTTTTGTAAGCCAACTTATTTTGCACAATTGTATATTTTTCTAAAGCCCATTTTTTGCTTACAAAAATTTTTTTTTTTGCTTACAATTTAACTTGTCTTAATAAAAACACACAAAAAGTTCAATTGTTTTGTTTTTATTGACATTCTTCAGATGTTGGACATTATATATACACACAAATACAGTGACTTGTTTATGTACACAATTCACAGCTATGCAACAGCTGTACAGATGTATTTGGTGATACAGTAAGTGAGCTAAATTTTAACAGTGCAAACAATGCCACAAAAAGAAAAGATTCATGCCGTTGTCATGATTCGTTGTCATGCTGACCGAGGCTGTCGTGTTTCCCGCTTGTGGTCTCGTCACTCGTCACTTCCGGAAGGGGCAGTGCTGAAGTAAGTAGCTCAACTCCGTAGCTCAATAGGGTATACATGCATTAAGTAGCTCGGCAGAAATCGCATAATCTAGGTCGTGTAGCTCGATTCCGAGAAATCAAGTTCGGTTCAATTTCAGCTGAATTAAGGTGTATACATGGCATTTTGAACTTCGATTTCAGTCGAGCAACGGCAGAAATTCGATTCTCTCTATGTGCATGTAAACGCACTGAGTGACAGACGCAGGCAGGCCTTTGGGAAGTTTTAAGCGCAAGTCATTGGTTACTTCTATTAGCACCGCCGAGTGCACTGCTTCCTCTGTTTTCAATGTTTCTATACTGCATTGGTACTGATACAAGCAAGTTGTTTAAGTTGAGTTAGCCTACTACCGAGGTGCTTTTGTTGTGTACTGTTGGCTGTTTTAGCATTTTATTCTGCGCACTTCTGTGCTGGCATATTGTGGACTAAAGTCATAACTGATGCTGGGGTTATTAGTGTTGACTGTTTTGGCATTTTATTCTGCGCAGTTATGTGCTGGCGTATTGTGGAAACGCTCACACACACACACACAGACGCGCACTTGCGGACACACACGCAGCTCTGACAAAACTGCAGGCATATTCCCATACTTTCCTCTGACCGAGCACCGCCGAGTGCACTTCTCTGTGTTCAGTGTTTCTCTCTATAGTGCTTTAGTACTGGTACAAGCAAGCAGTTTAAGTTGAGTTACCACCGAGGTGCTTTTCTTGTGCATTTTAATCTGCGCGGTTCTGTGCTGGCTGTCATGACTGATGGCATTACGTGTGTGTCCGTGTATAATGTAGCCTACAGTATATGCATCATGTCAGGGGTTAAATTGGGATTGGTTATGTGGGGGGGGCTCTGCCTCGTACCCGCCCCTGCCTCCGCCGCCCTGCCCCAATATACTTTTTGGAAAATAACCCTCTAATTTGATAACCATATCATATTGCACAGAGATATACACCTTATCTGTGTGTGTCTTGTAGTGCCCCCCTACACATTATGGCAGTTTGAATGTAGATTGGTTGGCCAATGTAACAGATTGTACAGGTTGTTGTACATTGGTTTGAAGGAAATGATTAGTGGGGGGTCCGGGGGTCCTCCCCCAGAAGTTTTTTATTATCATACATGTTATTTGCTGAATTCTGGTGCATTTTAATAAGTTGTTAGCTGACTTTACAGAGGTAGGTTGAGCAATATCATGTTAAATCTTGTCACATGCCTACAGGTGAAAAATGTGAAGGAGAAATGTTCAGTGAGAAAATTTGAAGGCTTGCACAATCTTAAACCAAAACAGTTGATTTATTTTGGAGGATAAATGTTAAATATGCCAAAACACTGTCAGTCAAATTGTCAAATATATTCATGCAGTGAATGCAACCAAATACAAACAATACTATAACATTGGAAGCATTTATTATTATTGTTATTATTATGTATTCAGTTATTTATTTGGCATGTGGTGCTTTTTGTATTGTCTAGAACATACATAAGATGAGCATATTATAGCAGCAAAATAGAAGCACAATCATTTGAATGCAGCAAAAGTTTTGCTAAACACATACTGTCTAAAAATAAAAACACATAGGGTGACCACCTGCTCATAAGCCCAAGGGGGGACAAGGGTTATGTTTTTGAGGGACAATGTGGGACGCCGCCCCCACTGCGCCGCGCCAGCCGCTGGAAGACTCACAGATAGTGGTTTACCCATTTCTAGCACATACTACCTTACATGGTATATCAATAATACCCTATTCTGCTGTTATTGGTGATGTATGGTCATGAACAGGCCACCAAATGTGTTTTTTTTTAATAAACATTCATAATATTTTGACCATTCAATGACTTGACAGACACACTTCCACTTATGATTTACTGAAGCTACTCAATTTTATTTATTTTCCATTACAATTTATTCACTTTAAATCAATCATAATATAATATTGAGTCTGAGGCTTTGCAGTGCATCAGTACAGCAGGAATAGTGACAAGTCTCCATTTAGTTTTCAGTGGATTAACAGGAATTGTAGTGGCTCAGCACCACAGAAACAGTAGAAAAAAAGTCTCTTAACTCACAACCACAGCTTTGTGCCACAATCTCCTGCCTGATATGATATTGCGTGTTGGACAGTGTGATACACACTCGTCACCTCTGCTGCAGTCACTTTGTCAGCTAGAGAGTCGTTTTTAGGTCGGAGGAAAGCATCCATAGATTTAGACGTTTCTTTCTGTTGCACACGTTTCTTGTGAGTCTCCGCGAGCCTGTGTCGTTTCACATCGTATTCCCCGCCATGTCCGACTGAGAAAGATGTTTTGCAAAGGTCACAAAAAGCCCTCTCGGTATCCCCCTCAACCCCTTTCAGCCACAAATATTAATTTTCCCACTCTTTCCTGTACACAGGCCCGGTGCCATGGGGGGGCGAAAGGGGGCGTTGCCCCCTCGTGGCTACAGCCCCGCCTAGACCCCGAAGCCGTTTGTTTTCAGGATAATGGCTGGCTGATGAAATTATTGGCTGGCTAGCTGACTCAGCCAAAACCTTAATGGCTGTTGCAGCCACCAAAATGTTTATGGCTACAAATGGCTGATACTGGACGTCACTGTGTGGCATATATCCGGGCGAACGGATCAAACAAATGGGGGGAATAAATAGCAAATTACCACAGGTCCCCTGGTCTCTTACTTCATTGTAAATATAAATCTAGCAAGATTGTAGTTCAATGCTAATAATAAGCTAATCTGGATTGTTCGAGGAAGGCATCTAGCTATCTACTCTCACTAGCAATGACCAGTGAAGGACTGGCAGCTATCTTACTATGATGAAAGTAGAGTAGTGGAGTACTTTTTTTAATCAATCTTGAAGTATGTAAAACAAACAAACAAACAAACAAACAAACAAAAAATACCTTTACACTTTCCCTCAGCAGCGGCAAAGAATGCAGCCATCTCGTCGATATCGGAGTTGATTGATGCTCTGGGTGGGTTCCCGGGTTCCCCAGTGTATCGTGGTAACGGTGTGAGGGGCGGGAAGCCAGACAGGTAGTCACAACGGCAAGCTTGTGGTGGCTCTCTGTGCTGTGATATCAGTTCTAAATCTCTACAGTGTATGCCTATACGTCTCTATTGTGTTACTACTAGTGTGTACAGTTGATCATGTTTGTGTCACTTTTCTTGTAGCTTATGATGTGGATAAACCCATTATTTGATGTACACAATTCTTAGTGGCTCAGCCAAATTTTATTAGATAGCGGCTCAAATTGGCTTACAAAATTATTGGCTGGCGGCGGCTCAAATTCTAAATGGCGGTTTTAGCGGCGCCTGGCGGCGGCTTCGGGGTCTAGCCCCGCCCCCTCAACGGAGACTCAAATCACTTAATTGTTTTCTTATGAAAATATAATGTATTATAGACGTATTAATAATTTGCATTTTCAAATACGAAATATTAAGTGGTTGCGCATTGCACAAAAATACATTTCACATAAATCACTACTAAAACTGGCACGGTAGAACAAATCTGATTGGTTATGATTCTTACGTTGCAATCGTAGAATTCAACTGTATTAAGGTAGGATTATTTCAAAAAGCCTGAATTTAATATTAACCCTGTTTTATACATATGTATCAATCCTAACTACTGGGGATTAGTTATTGTGGGTGTGTGTGTGAAATGCTGACACAGCCACGCACACAGAGACCTGTGATAAGGACAAGGGGCGGGGTCGTGCGGGCGGGCGGGCGGGCGGGGGTTTTACATGTAGTCTACACTTAAAAGTGCACTGTCTCTGCAATATCCTGTAATATGCAGTCAGTTTACGGGAGTAGTCTTTCCCCCACCGAATTAAACGAATTCAATCACAATATTGTGAATCCATTTTCTTTCTTTGTAGGCTAAGTTTATCTCTGTTTATGTTGGTGTATGTGTTCATATATGGTCCGCTTTGTGCGCAAATAGCATAAGAATATGTGTCGTTGACGTCACCCCCCATGCAGCGGGGGGGGGGGGGGGGGGGGGGGGGGGGGGGGATTCATCACTTCAGAGTGTTTAGTCCCCTACACGCCTAAACTGGGATCGCAGATTAAGTGGTTAGCGTTACTTGCATTGACGTTTTGTTTTCATGCCGCGGAGCTATTTGTATGTATTTTAAATGTAAAGGACTTGCCTGTAGGTTTGTGAGTGTTGTTTTATGTTTGGCATCTTTCCGGTTGTACCGCGTGTCTGTGAGAAAATCGGAGGGGAGGGTTAACAGGTGGGCACGGGTGTTGATAAAGCGCTACTGCCCTGGTAATATGTCATGATTTTCCCGGACTAAAGCAACCTTCGGGGCCGTGGTTTTGTGGTCGGCGCAGTTAATTGTTTGAAACACGTTGTCAGACCGCCATCACTACTACACACTATATGAAAAATATTTGCCCCCTTGCGATTTCTAATTGCCCCCTTAGTAAACTGTTCCTGGCGCCGGGCCTGCCTGTACATACACCTTCTCTTTTTAACTGGAGGTGGCGGTGCCTCACCTGCCATCTCCCCGGTACCTTTCTCCATTTTTTAATATGAAAGCAATGCATGCGTTGCACCTGCGTCCCTCGTCACTGTCTGTGCACGTGAGTGCGGTGTCATGGCAACAACAAAAAGTTGACAACAACCAGTCAGTTGTGAGGGGTGTGTGGTTTTGTTCTACAGTCTATAGTGGCGACGGTGGTGTGCTGAAATGTCAAGTACTCGTAATATTCGTTTGGCTGCCTGGGTGGCCCGGGGAGAGCGACAGCCCCCTCAGCAAGCATCGATTATGCGGGACACGTTCTGAATTTGCGGGACGCATAAATTCGGCTTCAAATGCTGTACGCGCACGCGCTATGCGGGACAGGCAGTCACCCTAAAAACACAACATATTTAGATCAGTATTATTTTTTCCCCTCTTCAGTATTATTTGATATTTTGTTTTTAATAATAAAAAATATGATGCTGCCCACCTTTTGAAGAAATCTGTAAGCTTCCTCCTCTTTGCTTTCCTCATTTTTAACCTTTAGCTGCTGACCTCTAAAAATCCAAGACAAAACAATTTATTAACCTTCTTGTATAAAAGTGAAATTGACTGTATCGACAGTTAATTAAGGCTAGAGCACAAGACGAGTGTTTTGTTTATGTTTGCCAAAGGTAGCTAACTTGAGGCAACGTTAGGCTCAACCTTTGTTCAATCTCAGTAGCTAACTTTAACTGACATCTCCCCCTTCCCCCTGGCTAATTTCTGTCGATAACTGGGGACTATGGAAATAGAACTCGCCAAATGCACAGACAGTTCGTTCAAGCACCTCTGATGGATTAGGATCGTATGCAGGTAAAAGGGGAGACGGTGTACGGAGAAAATTATAAACAAGTCACAACGCTGAAACACAAGCCCAAAAACCCGCAAACCACGACTTCTGATTTTTTTTTTAAAGCGAGCTCACAAAAAAAGAAACCCCAAAGTCTTATAAAAAGCGGAATTGGCAACCCACGCAGTGTTCCAGAAACCAGAATCTCTGATCGCAAGTTTTGTTCTAAATAGCTTTGACAGGTCGTCTTGTTATCAGGAAAACTATGATCTATCTCATAAAAGTCATGGGTTTATTGATTAATAAAACGATATTTAATTATTCAGAACTGAAAATCGTGAAAAGGGTTTGTTGCTTTTGATGTGTGCGTGATCATATGCCATCCGCTCCGAGCTTATGTGCCAGGGCTCAGCCCCGGACAGCCCCGGCCCAATTTAACCCCTGCATCATGTCTGACCTAACATTTCGGTGACACCCTCTTGCGATTGTGGCCCCCCCCCCTTGTTTAAATGCGTTCCGCGGTCTATGCCATAACGTTAGACAAAAAACAGCCACGCAACGGACTCAAAACAGTTTTTCTCACCCGACCAATCAGCAGTTGCGTGAATATAATAGCCAGTTTGCGTAGCGTGCTGAAAGCGCTTAATAATACAGTATCTGTCTGCAGAGGTGCAGAGCCAACACCAGTTTTACCGCTCCTGATTCACCGTTCCAGGTTTGACGTCGCATGCGGTGCTTACTGTGCCTGGCTCTGCAGACAGACCCTTCTCAAAGCGCTTGCGATGCCATCGTTCAAACAGTTGTCCCAGGTGCCATGCCCTAAAAGATTGTGTTAAAGGGCTGATGACACGTTTTTGACATCTTTGGCGATGTTTTATAACATAAAAAGTAATTCCCGATGATCCATATATTAATTCACGAAGGCGCCTATTTTACAAGTTATGATAAAAAACGCGGCTATTTGGGCAAATTTGACGGGGCTGCAGCACCGAGGAGACGAATGAGGAGGAGGGGCTTTATGACATCAGCGAAAGAATCTTCCTCCTTACTTACCAGTTTGTTGTTGATGCAAGAGGTGTTCAGTTTATCATTATTAGTATTATTATACATTATTATAATATATATATATATATGTTATTATGCCTTCACGTTGTGTTGCCGGCTTTTGCTCCAAAACCCACAAGGACGGGGTAAGTTTATTCAAGTTTCCCAGAGATCCCGAGCTGCATGCGAAGTGGGTGAAGCAAGTCAGGCGCACTCGTGACAAGTGGGAGCCCTCACCAATATCCGTCCTGTGCTCTGAACACTTCGATTTGGATTGTTTTGACACCCTTCCCAGCTTAAAGGAATCTCTTGGGTGTTCAGTTCAGCACAAACGTGTGCTGCTACCATCAGCAGTGCCTACAGTATTCCGGAGGGGGTCTACTAGTAGCTATGCCGGATCCAGCAGTCGCCTGGGACAAGGCGACTCCTCCAAAGACAGTCCAACTGTCAGAACATGTGTTGAGAAACGACATAAGATAAAGGTACGTAGAGCTATAAAGTGCTCCGACATGATGCTAAAAATAGTAACCATGCGCTCTGCGCGGCCATCTTGGAAGTGACTTGCTCCAGAGCACTCAGAGTACACATCATAGAGTACACATTCATGATAATCATAAATGTAATCATAAAGTCGGCGTGATATCAGTCATGTATTTGCTTGTGAAAGCTTGTTTCTCAAAGCAAACACTGAGGGAAAGCTAACTTAGCCAGACAAGTAGGCTACAGATTGTCATTTGCTTACGCTGATGTAGGTCATCAAATATTTTGCTTCATTCAAGGATAAAACTAAGAAGCCATAAACTAGAAGACGTGCCTGCCAATATTATCCTAAATGTATCACGGATCAGGCATAGTCATAAGCTTATTATGTTAGCCGTTTGCATTCTCCATTAGGAACTATGTATTCAGTGTAGCATACGGCTTACATGATATAAGCAGTGTTTACACATGCAAGACAACAATACACAATATTAAAATATTGATTCCGTAACATTTTGAACAAATACGGGTTGACCTACCAATCCTTGTTATCCAACCTTGTGGTGTTCAATGCTGGGCTGTCTGCCTGTCCGCTGTCCATCTCGGGGTCGGAGTCGCTCTCAGATTGCACAGTAACAGGTTCAAACCTGTACGGTTGGATGCACCAGTGTTCGTCATCACTTGATTCTTCCGATCTATCCCACTCACAACACAATTCTAGACTCCCAGAAGAGGAAGAGCTAGAGAGTTCACCGGCGTTTTCATGCGCCATTTCCATTGAGTAGACAGCCAATGAACCGCAGCGTGTTCTTCCGCTGACGTCACAACATGGCCGCGAGCCACGGACCCAGTTTTCTTGCGCTGTGCAATTAAAAGTTGGATATTCGCGTAACAACAGCTTCTTTTCACGTAATTATAACAGAAATCTAACATGTTTGCCATGTTGTATAGTTTATTTAAGAAATTGCATAGAGTCATGTTCGTGTCATCAGACCTTTTAATTGAGATTTAAAGGCATTTCAAATCGAATGAATGTTCAATAATTGTTGTACAGTAATGTTATTTGGCCATTAAGTGTTTGTTGTATTTGTAGTCTATTGCATCATATTCAAATTTTATGCGTTAAACCTGATGTAATGCATGATGCAAACAAGTTTTGTACACGAGTTTGAATAATTAAAGACATTAAAAGCGGGAACTGCCCCGTCTTATTTGAATGCTATACTAAAGAGGTCCTTCCAGGATGCTGCGCTTCTCCAACATGAACTGATTAGCCATGCCTCCTGCTCACACAAAGTGATCCCAGTCCAAACTGTTATGCATGATGGTGTATGATCTATACACTGTGTATGACTTCTTGGGCTATGTGAAGTTTTTGGTTTTGTTTATATCAGTGTATACCAGTGTAGGCAACAATACTGACATCTCTGTTATAGAACAGTATCCTGTTACCTAGAATTATCACTCAATACTTTTTGCCTTCACTTACTGAATAATTACATAGCCCTGGCAGTAACAACACCAAAACCCAACATGATAGATCTCTGCATGAAATGCAGAACTTGGCTGGAGTCAACTGGATTTATAGGCTTTCTGCTGTCCTCCCTTTCATTTGCATCCATGGACCATGGGCATGAAAAAGTTCCATATCGGTCATTGACAGTACATCAGTGTACACGCCGGGCGTGTATATAGCCATAAACCGATTTCTAATGATATGGCTTCCCCATTCCAGAACACCCCCACTTTTGGAAAGCTTGATACGCCCGTGCAAAGACCATCATAAAAATTGTACCTACTGCCATCTGGCAAGGTTGCAATACAGATGTGAGTGGGGAGTCAAACTCTCACGGTTACCAGAGAACCAGTCCCCCAGTGTAACCCTAGCTATATAATAAGAGAGAGGCCGAGGGCTACAGAAACGGAGATCAGCGCTGCCCAGTGCACCTCAAAAGACTGGTTAGTACTGGGACAGGAGACTGCCTGGGAAGACCAGGTCCTGGAGTGGGAAGGACTTTGACACAATTCAATGTGTCATATGCTAATATTATTATTCTACTGAGATTGATTTTGTGCCCTTGCAAATATTTTGCTCATAAACTCATCAGGAGCTCCACTTTTATGCAGCGCATATATATAAATAAAATTTTTCTCGCTTATTTGCAGATATTTCATGCGACAGAAAAATTACTTCAGCATCATTGTCAACAACATGCCCTCCTCTGACTAGCTGAAAATAGGTTGGTGGTCCATCCGCTTCCACGACGTAGTCAAGATGGTGACCACTGAGGATGAAAAGTGTCCAGGGTTCCACACTCAACATTGTGACTGTTTTGAGTCCACCATCCAGGTCTCACAGCATGTTGTAGTGTGAACACACTCAAAATATCAAGTGTAAGTAGAGGAGTGTGCGAACTGAGACACCTCAGCCCTAATGTGACCAGACGTCCTGGTTTGACCGGGACAGTCCCGATTTTGAGTTGGGTCCCCAGTCCCGACAAAGGTCCGTCAGGATGCTGAAATGTCCCAGTTTACACCAAACACTAACAAACTGTCCCGGTTACAGCGATTATATATAGCCAACAAGATGTCAATCAAGCTTCTAGCAATTCAGCATCAATGAGCGTGTGTGCGCAGTCAACTTTACAATGTATCTATTTGTACAATCTTGCAATATAGAGGCCGCGTTATAACGGTTTCTTTCGCTAGTGGCAATGCCGAACGGATGAGCGCTGGGCGGAGATGTTCGTGCACTTCAAGAGTACGGAGATTCCTTACAGCAATGTCAGCCAGCTTTGCCAGTTTGCCATGTGCCTACCTGGCACCAATGCTCCAGTTGAGCGAATATTTTCACTCATGAGTAACACCTGGACTGATGAGAGGAATCGCATGACCGTGCCTACTCTCAAAGCCTTGCTCATTACCCGGGCCAATTTCGACGATACTTGGTCGCAGTTTCACAGCAGGCTCTCGAGCAATAAAGCGCTACTGGAGTAAATTCACTCATCATGTAAATATATGCAATAAAATGGCATCTTCTTTAGGGTGGGTGGGTTGGGTGGCTGTGTTTCTGAAACATTTTTTGTTGTCTTTCATCTGTTTCATCTGTCTTTAATCTGTATCACAGATTGTCTTGACTTGTTTGATGCTGTTGTCAACTCAGGGTTCATCTCATCTCATTATCTCTAGCCACTTTATCTTGTTCTACAGGGTCGCAGGCAAGCTGGAGCCTATCCCAGCTGACTACGGGCGAAAGGCGGGGTACACCCTGGACAAGTCGCCAGGTCATCACAGGGCTGACACATAGACACAGACAACCATTCACACTCACATTCACACCTACGGTCAATTTAGAGTCACCAGTTAACCTAACCTGCATGTCTTTGGACTGTGGGGGAAACCGGAGCACCCGGAGGAAACCCACGCGGACACTGGGAGAACATGCAAACTCCACACAGAAAGGCCCTCGCCGGCCACGGGGCTCGAACCCAGACCTTCTTGCTGTGAGGTGACAGCGCTAACCACTACACCACCGTGCTGCCCACTCAGGGTTCACGTTTTCAAAATAGTTAATAGCCGACACTGGTTAAGATTAAACAGAGGCATTTTGGGTAAAGGTTCGGAGGTGACAATGATTAGGCTCATGCGCTTGTTCCTGTTACAATGCATAGCCTATTGTTTAAAAAAAAAAGTTCATCGCATAAAATATTGATGTTAATATGCAAGCGATGCATTTTCTTGGCGTTTTCACAAAGGTGGAATAAATCAGTTGAAATTTATGCTATTGGCCTATTCCCCATCATCACATCTGTTGTCTGATTTTCTTACTTTAACTGAATTGTGATAGAAGCACATGTAGATAACAAGAAAATACTTGCTTATTCTCTGAAATGTTGATAAAAGTGAGCTTCTACAAAATGATAAAAGCACCTGTCTGAGCCATGGTTTGAGCCGGCGCATGTTTACATCAAAACGCGTGTGCGTGCACGAGTGTCCCGGTTTTAGACTCGAGAAATCTGGTCACCCTACTCAGCCCCTATACAGTTCTGTTACTTGAAACACATCAGTGAGCTGGTGTCTTGTTGGTATTCAGAACTGGAAATTCTCATCTCATTATCTGTAGCCGCTTTATCCTGTTCTACAGGGTCGCAGGCAAGCTGGAGCCTATCCCAGCTGACTACGGGCGAAAGGCGGGGTACACCCTGGACAAGTCGCCAGGTCATCACAGGGCTGACACATAGACACAGACAACCATTCACACTCACATTCACACTCAGTGGCGGATTTAGCAAATTGTGGGTCCCAGGCGAAGGTATGTATGGGGCCCCTCTCATCCGATCCGAAACAAAAAAAAAAAAAAAAAATGTACCGACTGCATGGTGGATAGGCAGGTAAAGCTAATCTATAGGGAAGTAAAGGTTGGAGAGGAGAAAAAAAAACATTCCCCTTTAAACCCTGCATACACTTCTGTACTCCAAAATGAAGATGGAAAGCAGAGAACACACAAAGTGTAGCACTGCACAAACTAATAGTCATGATGGAACCCAACAGAGAATAAGATTTCAGATAACATCTGTCTTTGCCAAAATGCCAGGAAAACCAGCACTGTTTATTTTTTTTTAAAGATCAGAACATTTCAAACATTCTATAAATAAAACTATGTACATGGTTGTGTGAGTGTTTCTCTTCGTGTGTGTGTGTGTGTGTGTGTGTGTGTGAGAGAGAGTTAGTGTTTGTGAGTGTGTGTGTGTGTGTGTGAGTGAGTTAGTGTTTGTGAGAGTGTGTGTGTGTGTGTGAGTGAGTTAGTGTTTGTGAGAGTGTGTGTGTGTGTGTGTGTGTGTGAGTGAGTTAGTGTTTGTGAGAGTGTGTGTGTGTGTGTGTGTGTGTGTGTGTGTGTGTGTGTGTGAGTGAGTTAGTGTTTGTGAGAGTGTGTGTGTGTGTGTGAGTGAGTTAGTGTTTGTGAGTGTGTGTGTGTGTGAGAGAGAGAGAGTTAGTGTTTGTGAGAGTGTGTGTGTGTGTGAGTGAGTTAGTGTTTGTGAGAGTGTGTGTGTGTGTGTGTGAGTGAGTTAGTGTTTGTGAGAGTGTGTGTGTGTGTGTGTGAGTGAGTTAGCGTTTGTGAGAGTGTGTGTGTGTGTGTGTGTGTGTGTGTGTGTGAGTGAGTTAGTGTTTGTGAGAGTGTGTGTGTGTGTGAGTGAGTTAGTGTTTGTGAGAGTGTGTGTGTGTGTGTGTGTGTGTGAGTGAGTTAGTGTTTGTGAGAGTGTGTGTGTGTGTGTGAGTGAGTTAGTGTTTGTGAGAGTGTGTGTGTGTGTGTGTGAGTGAGTTAGCGTTTGTGAGAGTGTGTGTGTGTGTGTGTGTGTGTGTGTGAGTGAGTTAGTGTTTGTGAGAGTGTGTGTGTGTGTGAGAGAGAGAGTTAGTGTTTGTGAGAGTGTGTGTGTGTGTGAGAGAGTTAGTGTTTGTGAGAGTGTGTGTGTGTGTGTGTGTGTGTGTGTGTGTGTGTGTGTGTGTGTGTGTGTGAGTGAGTTAGTGTTTGTGAGTGTGTGTGTGTGTGAGTGAGTTAGTGTTTGTGTGAGTTAGTGTTTGTGTGTGTATGTGTGAGTGAGTTAGTGTGTGTGTGTGTGTGTGTGTATGTGTGAGTGTGTGAGTGAGTTAGTGTGTGTGTGTATAGTGTTTGTGAGTGTATGTGTGAGTGTGTGAGTGAGTTAGTGTGTGTGTGTATAGTGTTTGTGAGTGTATGTGTGAGTGTGTGTGAGTGAGTTAGTGTGTGTGTATAGTGTTTGTGAGTGTATGTGTGAGTGTGTGAGTGAGTTAGTGTTTGTGAGTGTGTGTGAGAGACTTTTTTTGACTTTCAAACTTCATTTAATACAAATTGCTTATACATGCATACCATGTCCTTAAAACAAAGTCTTTACCAGTATTTAAAAGTCATTTAAAAAATAAAAGAGTAAAAATGCAGCCTAAAATAAATAAATAAATAAATAAATGCACAACTCTGATAAAATTAACACAGTTAATCAGGCTGCAAGTCCTCTAACAGGCTGTTAAAATTAAGCGCATCATCCTCCAGATAACACACAGCATCTTTATAGCACCATATCCTCTCAAAAGCCCCAAGATCATTCATTTCACTGTAAAAACGAAAATCAATTAAAATTCTTGATTTCACCAACATCATAAAAACCATTAAAATATTGTAACCTGAGTCAAACTCTATTTTATTTCGCCTACTCACATAAATAGCCATTTTGGATTGTCCAATTAAAAAGTTTAATAATTGACATTTAAACCTGCGCTTCTGGCAATATTTAAACCCTAAAATAAAAGTTTCCATTAAAAAGTTTTCATTAAAACCACCAAATAACCTTTCTAAAAGGGTAAAAAGAGGTTTCAGTCTCACACGTTGCATGAAAGCATGAAAAATGGTTTCCTTCATTGTGCAAAAGGGACACTGTTCACTTACACTAGGATTTAAAACTGAAATAAAAGCATTAACCGCCACTGCCCCATGTAAAATCCTCCATTGTAAGTCCCCGCATTTCTTAGGTAATGGTGACTTGTGAAAGACCCTCCATTGTGGTTTAACTTCCTCAGTGATTTGTAAAACAGCACGCCACGGAGTGTCAATTCTTTTATCTAGGTGTTTTTTGTTCATAGCCAGAACACATAGTTTATACAATGCCTTACCAGAGGCAAGGTTACAACCAAGAAAAAATATGGGCTCGTATTTAAGTAAAACACCTGAGGAGTCATCCCAATTTGCAGTTACAGTAAAGTTAGGAAATACATCAGAGTCATTTGGAGACAACAAGCCCACAGAAAAAATCGGTCAACAACTTATTTTCGTCTTCTGTAAAGAACGCCTTCCACTTTCCAAGAAGATGCTTTATCATTCGTAATGACCTTACTCCTAATTGGTTAGCCACTGGATTCGCATTTTGAAACAAAGGACCTGCTAAATTGATCAAGTCATTCAGGGTGAGAACTTTAGCCTCACAGAGAACTCCATTAAGGGCAGGAAAAGACTGATCATGTGAGAGGTCTAATATGGAGCCATTGATCAAAGGTTCTTGCAGTAACCAAAAAAAGAGATGTAGAGCTCATAGTCCTCCCAATCTTGAAAAGACTCCATACTTTAAAAAGGTTCCGATAAAAAATAGGAAATTTCTTCAAGTTCAAACGTTTAGGGTCCATCCAGAAAAGCGTCTTATCGAGCCCCAGCCCCTCAAAAGTGCGCAGAATGACACAAGTCACAGTTTCCCAGCTGCTCTTCGCAGTCCCACTAAGCAGTCTCTGTATGAACTGTAGACGAAAGGCAGCCGTCCTGCTCTGTAAATGAACCAACCCGTGTCCCCCTTCTTCTCTGGGTAAAAACAAAACACTTTGTGGCACCCAGTGTAGGTTGTCCCAGAAAAAATTAACCAAAACAGATTGAATTTTTGACAGCACAATGACAGGAGGGTCTATACAGGCCAGCCGGTGCCAGAGGGATGAAGCAACCAGGTTGTTTATTATAAGCGTTCTGCCTCTATAAGACAATTTATTAATTAAAAAGTCCCATCTACCAAGACGGCCTTTCACTTTCTCTAAAACACCTTCAAAGTTTTTCAGCATAAAATCATTATTCCCGATAAACACCCCCAGGTATTTAAAACCTTCTCTGCACCAATGTAGGTCCTCAGGTAAACTGGGTGGACCATTCTTCCAGTCCCCCAACAAAGCCACACTCTTTCCCCAATTTACTTTAGTAGAGGATAGCAATTTAAAATCATTAAGTAATCCCAACATGGCATTCACATCCCTCTGGCTCTTAACAAGAATAGCCACATCGTCAGCATAAGCTGATAATTTAAACTTAAAAGTGCAATTTGGAAGCATTACACCTTCAACCTCATTTCTCAGTTTAATCAAAAGTGGCTCTATCGCCAAGGAATATAACATCCCAGACAAGGGACAGCCTTGTCTAATACCTCTAAACACTTTAAAAGGAGCACACAAGTCACCATTAACCTTTAGTATGCTTTCAATGTCACGATATAAGACTTTTATATATTTAATAAAATCAGAATTAAAACCAAATGCGGCCAAGACATTCCATAAATAGTTATGCTCAATTCTATCAAAAGCTTTCTGATTGTCTATTGAGATAAGTCCAAAATCTAAATTTAGACGCATTCCAACATCCACAATATCCCTAATGAACCAAATGTTGTCATAAATCAACCTTCCAGGCACACAGTAAGTCTGGTCAGGATGGATGACCTCTCCTACCACTTTTCTAAGCCTATTGGCCAGAACCTTTGAGAGCACTTTATATTCCACACATAGGACAGAGACAGGCCTCCATGACCTTATGTCATTTAGATCCCCTTTTTTTGGCAACAGCGTCACCACAGCTCTTCGGCAACTTTGTGGCAGCCACCCATTGGTTAAACTGTCACTAAGCACCTCCAGCAAATCTGTGCCTACTTCAGGCCAGAAAGCTTTGTAAAATACAACCGGTAGACCATCAATCCCCGGAGCCTTTCCACTCTCCATACTTTGGAGGGCTGTAAACACTTCCTCCAGGGTTATCACCCCTCCGAGGATTGCATTTGCCGAGCTGGACATCTGGGGTAAATTGTTCAAAAAGACATTCTCTGGAGCCTGCTCATAGGAGATCTCACTCTTGTAAAGGTTTTCAAAAAAAGCCCATGCTCTTTTACGAATGTCAGTGTGAGCATACAGAATAGTGCCATCTTCTGACGACAAAGATTGCATTAGCTTTTTTTGACCGTTTTTCTTTTCCAAATTAAAAAAGAATTTGGTAGGCGCATCCATGAGTTCAATAGACTGAAAACGTGACCTGACCAGAGCTCCTTGAGCCTTAACCCCTAATAACTCGGCCAGTAAGTTCTTTTTAATTTTCAATTTTTCCGTTACATTGCCCGTTGTGTCCCCTTGAAGATTCAAAATCTCAATCTCTAAGGCAGTCATACGATTGGAGATGTCCCTCGTGACATTGAAGCTATACTGTTGGGACAATATTTTTATCTGGACCTTAGCAAAATCCCACCACTGCTGTATTGACCTAAAAACAGGCTTTGTACTCTTACACTGATCCCAAAAAAAATTAAAAATATCCCTAAAATGCTTGTCTTGCAATAAACTGGAATTAAAATGCCAGTAAGCACTCTTTGGTTTAAAAGTACTAATAAATATGTTGCATGTTACCATGCAGTGATCGGAAAACCCAACTGGTACAATGTTACAACTCCTAATGAAATTAGACTGGTGTTTGAACCCATAAAATCTATCTAGCCTTGCCAAGGAAAGCATGTTGTTATATGCGTGGACCCATGTATACTGCCTCTGATTTAAATGGAAACTTCTCCAAACATCTACAAGATTGTGAACCTTTACAATTTCAACTAACTTTTTACGAGATGGCATGTGAGGCTCTATATGATTGTGATCTATGCCATTCTCCGTGCAATTAAACTCTCCCCCAACAAGCAAGATGTCTTCACAATCACAAGTTTTTAGAACGTCATCCAGTGTTTGTAGAAAAAGTATGCGCTCTAACGCATCGGTAGGTGCATAAACACAAACAAACACAAAGGTTTTACCATCATATTTGGCTCTTACTTTTAACAGCCTACCTTTAATTTCATAGGAGCATGGAATCAAATTGGAGCTAAAAAGAATACCAACACCCCCACTATTTGAGGTGTTATGACTCAAAACTGATACACCCGCAAATTCACTCGCCCAGTCATCACTATTCCTTATATCTGTGTGAGTTTCTTGAACAAACGCAACATCAATCTTCTTTTGTTTAAAAGTTTCAAACACAATAGCTCTCTTATTGCGTTCCCTTGCTCCATTTAAATTCAACGAAGCAATTTGAAATTCACACATAAGGAAATATAAAATACAGAACTTAAGATACATAATGATCATAAAGAAAAATTACAATTGATTTTTAACATCACTATCATTTAACTTGCCCAATATCTTTTTTAAACGGAAGCCCTCTTGATCGGTAAATCCCCCTTCTGACAAACAGTTTGGTCTTTGCAATAAACTGATCAACATCTGCAAAGTGATCATCAATCCTTACATTCCTTGCATGTTTGGTTTTGGTTAAAAACGCTTTGATATCTTCAACACTGTAATTCTGTTGAGAAAAGCCGCTTGTGCGTAGACTGCAGGTAACACTACAGTCAGACGCATAATCGCTCTCACTATCAGGCACAGCAACTGTCAGACTCTTCTTTGCTTTGCCTCTAGAGCCTGGATGACCCCTTTTCTTGGACGGCATTTTAAAAACGTTTTCAGTTTCTATAGGAGGGTTATGTTCGTTAATAACTTCATTAACAATTTGTTCCACTAGATCTGTGTAACTACCCTGCGAAGCAGCGGGCATTTCAGATTCCGAAACGAGATCCATTGAGTCACCATCTTCTGGTGTCTCAGCCGGAGGGGCTACCTCTCCTTCACCATTCCCATCACCCGCACCTTCACCCTCCTCACCCGTAGGTGCCTCATCATTCTCAGTGTTGGGTGTTTCCTGAGATCTTTCATCACTGGGGATACCCTCTTTTAAATTCACATTATTCGATCTCACCTTATCTGGACAATTTTGCGCCAGGTGCCCCAGCTGTCCACATCCAAAACATTTCATCGTATTTGTGGTCACATAAATCGTGTAATTAAAATCATCCACCTTAATATTCAGAGAGAGACTTCAAGTTCTCCCTTGTCTTTCAAAATTATATAAGCGAACCTTCTAAACGAGACAACATGCTTTAAAAGCGGAGATTTGGTTGCCATCGGTATCATTTTTGGGGGAGATACTACTTTTCCGTAACGAGATAAGACCTCTGTAAGCACATCGTTGCTAATAAAGGGGGCACATTAGAAAGCATTACTTTTCTTGAAGGGCTCGACAAAGGTAAAACGGGGAGAAAGACCTCTTCAACCACTACCCCCGTCTCCACCATTTCGTTTACCAAATCAACAGAAGCAAGGAATAAAACCACTGCCCTGTTCATGCGAGACGCAGACAAAACATTGTCATGACCAATTAAAGCTCCCACAGCCAAACTGATCTCCTCCACTGAAAGAGGTGAATCTATTTTAATCCCATGCTTCCTCGTTAGAAAGCCAAAACGCTGCTCAGGTGCACTTCGCGCCGCCAGACTTCCAAAAGGAAGCAGACGCCTGACGCGTGCACTTTTAACAAAATTCAAACAACAATAAACTAACAACCGTATACAAAAAAAAAAGAAATAGAAAGATAGAAAAAAAGATAGAAAAGGGACAAAAGTTTATGGCACGGCGGCCAAACTTTCAGCACGCACTCACTCACACGCTCCACTCCACCCACTCGCACCGCACATGCGCAGAAAGAGAGAGAGAGAGTGAGGGGAGGTAAGGTGTGGACTGAGGAGAGATGAGGTGGCATTTGGCTCTAAGCAACTCCATATCCATGTGAGTGTATGTGTCAGTGAGTGAGAGAGAATGAGACAGTGTGTGTGTGAGAGAGAGAGAGAGAGAGAGAGAGAGTGTGTGAATGAATGAGAGTCATTTTCTTCGTGGTGGTCAACAGAAACGGGACACGCACTCACCACCTCCGCTATGTTTTTTTCAGAATGATTATTCTGCTGCTCGTCTGCTGTGTTGGAGCTCGATGCTGCTCGCTCCCCTCCTGAATCCACAGCAGCTCCTCCTGCTCCGCTACAACATCCGAGTCAACCGACGCTGTTGACACATTAAAGAAAGCTGTAAGCTTGGGAAGTGCATCATTCTTTGATTTCGCCTCATCCCGCTTCCTCCTTTTCGTAGCACCACTTGGAAAGTGGCGCTTCATTTCGCTGATCACAAGTTCAAAACAATTCAGCACAGTCGCTATTAGCAGTTCTCTGAATTCACTCACTCAGGTTCAGCTCACGCTCGTCTTTCGCGCGATCATTGCATGGAATAGTCCATTTCAACACAAACGGGGGGGGGTACAAATACTTAATTCCTTTGTATTTTAGTTTTTTGTCTTTGTTTCCGATTTAAACATACAAAATTACAATTTACAAACACAATGGCTTAGGAATGGATCGCTGTCCAAAGGCCCCCAAATCCCCAGCTGATTCGGGAAGGGGCAGCTGGTCTGGGGCCCCTGCCGAATGGGAAAGTTGAAGGGGCCCAAGGCAATTGCCTACTTCGCCTCTATTGTAAGACCGCCTCTGATTGCGGCCAACACGAGTGTTAAGTTCCCTAAAAGATCGCGTGAAGTTGGCTGCTATCTACTTTGCGTTCGTTCTCATTTTCCTCCATCATTTCATAGGCCAGAAACAGATGTTTTGACGTAATTTAATTTAGTAGGCTATGATTATTATTTAACTGTAGTCTTCTAGACATTTTGGCTGTTTGGGGCATTGAACGCTTGTGTATGATTTTCAGGGAATAAAGTTTAGCGCATGTCGGAACATCATTGCGCTCGCAGCCTCCAACTCCTCAAACGTCCTTTAAATTGTGATATAACGTAGGCTATAAGGCACGGTTCTAACATCCCTTACACATTGGCCTAACGAAAATAATAATTGTTGGGGCGTCTGCTGATTTGTTAGCTATAAATTTAGGTCTAATTACTTCTGACAGTCTGCAAGCATTGCACCGTCGGGTCTTCAAGTCTGGCTGAAGCAGAGGAGCGGGCTTTCCGGGGTTTATTTTTTCGGGGTTTTTTTAACATGCTCTATTTCTATATGTCCAGGTTTGAACTGAGTCATTTTGGCAAGATTTAATTTAATACAAAACAGAAATGGTCAGACACAAGCACGCCAAGTACATGGGAATGTATTTTGCCAAGTTTGACAGCGCATGTTTTTTTAATGCCGCACTGTAGACAGCGAATGTTTAAACATGATCAAACATAGGAAATGAGCGACACAAAGCATGGCTCAAAAACAAAAAAGTTAAATAAACCCTGCTGATAGTTGATGGTGTTGCAACACATCAGTGTTATAACCCAATCTCTACCCAACCACCCGTCATTTTAATTCTCCTCGGATCAGCACCAACCTCACATTTGGCCTTGGGAGAGTTCAGTTGACGGAAATCCGTCACACGACGGAAAACTTTAATCCATGCTACTGCAATAGCATAGGCAGGGAAACGCAGCTGTCAGACGTCTGGGGAACGATCAAACAAATGAGTGGTATAAGAAGAAGGTATGAAATACCAGTGTTAAACCAAAATAATAAAATAGCAGTTACAAACAGACAAAGCAGAGCTATTGGCACAAACGTTTGTTAAAATTCATAGCCTAGAGAATCTGTCAAATACAGCTAGACAATCTAGAGATAATACACTGACATTAAATTCAGGTGTTGAGGTGAAGAAAACTACATTAGGTGATCGTCTGGACTTACCCTTCAGTCTATTTGAGTTAAATAGAGCTATCATGAAGGTCAAACAAACTTCCCCAGGGAAAGATGGTATTAACTATAGCATGCTGGAACATATGGATAATAGTTCACTTAGTGTAGTGTTGAGACTATTTAACATGGTCTGGGAAACTGGAATAATTCCAACAACCTGGAAGCAGTCAATCATTGTGCCAATTTTAAAGCCTGGAAAAGACCCTTCAAACTACAGACCAATAGCATTAACATCACAGTTCGGTAAAACAATGGAGCGGATGATAACGGAGAGGATTACTTCATAGAAAGTAAACACCTTTTCGCACCTTATCAAAGTGGATTCCGTAAAGGAAGAAACACATTGGACTCTGTCTTGTGCTTGGAATCAGAAATCAGGAAAGCCCAGACTAATAAAGAAATAGTTGTAGTTGTCTTGTTTGATATAGAAAAAGCATATGATACGTTGTGGAAAGAAGGACTTCTTATTAAGTTGAATAAATTAGGTATAGAGATCTTGCATGTGACATCACAGCCGATCCAGATTGTGACAGACGCCATCGTGTCGGTCAAACACCATATTCCGCCTTCTACTTCTACTTCTGGTTCTACTTCTGCTTTTACTTCTACCTTTTCTTCTGGAAAACCCTACTATATACAATTCTACTACAACGGCTGTGGCTACAAGCTCTCCCTACCTGTGCACGGTTTTTATGTTTTTTGTGTGTATTTTTGCGTGTTGTTCGTCTGTACCGGACTTCAGTATCCACTACAACCGTATGGACTTACTGGACATTGGTTTCCAGCAGAAAATGACGGTTTGTAGTGATTTCCATCGCATGCACAACATTCCGGACGAGAAAAAAAAAATATTCTGGATGAGACCAGATTGCGAGACCAGCGGGGTCTCCGTGGATTGTTATTGGAAGCAAAGCGAAGGAGGCAGCGCCGGGAGCCGAAGCAAAAGCGAGGCTACAGGCAGAGCCGGCCTGTTGACTAAGCTCAGAAAACAGCCACTCAAATCTCCACTGCCAAGCCTCTACCTCTCCAACGCCAGATCCATGTAAACAAGACGGACGATTTGGAATTACCTTATTCTATAGAGATCTTGCATGTGACGTCACAGCCGATCCAGATTGTGACAGACGCCATCGTGTCGGTCAAACGCCATATTCCGCCTTCTACTTCTACTTCTGGTTCTACTTCTGCTTTTACTTCTACCTTTTCTTCTGGAAAACCCTACTATATACAATTCTACTACAACGGCTGTGGCTACAAGCTCTCCCTACCTGTGCACGGTTTTTATGTTTTTTGTGTGTATTTTTGCGTGTTGTTCGTCTGTACCAGACTTCAATATCCACTACAACTGTATGGACTTACTGGACATTGGTTTCCAGCAGAAAATGACGGTTTGTAGCGATTTCCATCGCATGCACAACATTCCGGACGAGAAAAAAAAACATTCCGGACGAGACCAGATTGCGAGACCAGCGGGGTCTCCGTGGATTGTTATCGGAAGCAAAGCGAAGGAGGCGGCGCCGGGAGCAAAAGCGAGGCTACGGGCAGAGCCGGCCTGTTGACTAAGCTCAGAAAACAGCTACTCAAACCTCCACTGCCAAGCCTCTACCTCTCCAACGTCAGATCCATGTAAACAAGACGGACGATTTGGAATTACCTTATTCTATAATCGGCTGGTCAGTGCTATACTCAATACTTAAGTAACTTACCCATCCAGTGAGGATCATTTTCTTGTTTACAAGATGCCACATCTGAGTCGCTGACAAATCCTGAATTTCTGTAAAGAAAACTGTCCAGAGATTTATAAGCACGCAGTGCTTCACCACTGAACAGCGAGGGAAAGTTGATGAGGTAATCATACACGTCCGGGTATTCCGCTGGCAGTTCAAAATCCGGTCGTGAAAACTCCGTCCGGAAAGCCATAAGGGTCACTAATCTGTAGATCGTTTATTTTAGACATATATCTAGTTATCTGTTCATTAGAAAAATGAGCCGTGTAGTCCATCGGTTGAAATTGATCCCTTCTGTACACGAGTGCAGCAGTATTCAGCGGTGTTTTTGACCGACACGATGGCGGTTGTGTACTTTCCGGTCACGTGACTGCAAGATCTCTATAGGTGGTAGGTTATACAACTGGGCGTTAGACTTTCCGTTTGGCAGAACAATAGAAGTAAAAGTAGGCACAGATTATTCGAACATATATTCAGTAGAAAATGGAGCTCCACAAGGCAGTGTGTGTAGTCCGGAGTTATTTAACATAATGATCAATGACATTTTCAAGCAGGTGGAATATGGCATTGGGAAAGCACTGTATGCAGACGACGGGGCCCTCTGGATTAGAAATTTAGGATACATTCAGAAGAAAATGCAGATAGCAATAAAAACAGTAGAGGAATGGTCAAAGAAATGGGGGTTTAAGCTATTAAAGTCCCAGGTCATATGTTTTTCTAAACAGCAAAAATCACTTTTGCTGAAATGGTTAAACACTTGAGCAAGTCAGAGTGGTTAGGTTTCTTGGGGTTAATTTTGATGAGAAACTCATGTGGAGACAGCATATAGAACAAACAAAAGGAAAATGTAAGAAAATCAACAATCTCTTCTGTTGCTTGTCAGGATGAGCCTGGGGGGGGCAGCAAGATCATCATTACTAAACATTTACTGGGCGCTCATGAGAGCGACATTAGATTATGGTTGTGCAGCCTATATGTCAGCGGCAAAAAGCAACCTTAAAAAATTAGATGAAGCATAAGCACAGGCCCTAAGAATATGCTGCGGGGCATTCAAACCTCTCCAGTAGCTGCCATGCAGGTAGAAATGGGAGAAATGCCATAACATATTAGGAGAGTTAAGCTTATGTTGGCATACTGGGTTAACTTACAGGGACACAATTAATTGCACCAAACAAAGGCCATCCTGCAGGAGTGCTGGGAACACAACAAATCAAACTTTTACAGTTTTGGATGGATTGGTAATGTCAAGGCAGGTGAAGAAGGTCTACACAGTCACCAGTACAGCAAAACAGTTCCAATTTCAGTGATCCCTCCCTGGCTGTTTGTGATGCCATTGATCTGAACTTACAAAAAGAAATGAAAGAGAAGTCCAAGTTAGTGCCCTCTTATTGCATTGTCCAAAGCTACATACAACAACACTTTGCAGATAAGACAGTGTTATTTATAGATGGCTAAAAAAAACCCTGAATCTGGACGCACTGGTGCTGCAGTATATATCCCACAGTATGGCACAGCTATAAAAAGGAGAACAACAGACCATCTTTCAGTATACACAGTAGAGCTTGTGGCCATAATGCTCGGATTACTATGGGTAGAAGAAACCAACCAAAACAATACACTAATAGTAACAGATAGTTTATCAGCAGTCATGAGCATCAGGTCAGGGAAATCATGCAGGCAAGATATCATAAATGAAATATATCATATCATATACAGAATACACAGAGTGGGTTTAAGTGTATGTTTCATTTGGGTTCCTGCTCATGTAGGGGTAGAAGGAAACAAGGACGTAGACATACTGGTAAAACAATCAGTGAAATCACAAACAATTCATCTGCATATTACATTATGTAAAGCTGAGGCTAAAACCATCATTAAAAGTCAAACAGAGAAAGTATGGCAGGAGAACTGGGACACCAGTGATGCAGGAAGACATCTCTACAATGTACACAAGCATGTGGGTGTTGGGAGAAACAGAAGAGAGGAAACCATCATCACCCATCTAAGAATAGGCTATACAGCACTCAACAAGACACTTCATATAATAGGAAAACATCCGAGTGGGTTCTGCAGACATTGCAATCAGCCAGAATCAGTGCAGCATGTGGTCGTGGAGTGTGACTTCTATAAGGAAGAGAAAAAGAAACTAAATTGAAGCACTTAAAGAAATAAAGCTTAACTTCACACTAGAGAACATCTTAGGTAAGGCATTGGCCATCTAATAACATTTTTAAAAGAAACAGGTGTAATAGAGAAAATTTAGTTTTTTGTTTTTTTTTCCTGCCAATCTTCTGTTCCACACTCCAATCCAGTAGGTGGCAGTAATGCACCTTTAAGCTGGCATGCCAACCGCCATTAAATCCAAGAAGAAGAGGAATCTCCGGCCCCTGCAATGACCTCATTGGATGATTTAGTGGCGAGATGTGGGTCGACCTCTCTAGCGTGGAAGTGGTTCAGTTTTGACAAGACTGATGTAGGTCAAAATATGGCTATATGCAAGGCATGCTGAAAAACTGTTGCCGTGAAACTCAGCTCTACAACTAACCTGTTCCACCACTTGCGAACTAACCACACGAAAGAGTATGAGGAATATGAAAAACTTCCCAAGCACCACTGCAGCCAAAGAAAAGCTTAATAAATCTGCACAACACGCTCAACAAACCCTCGCTGAGTCATTCAGCAGAAATGTGACATATGATTAAAAAAAAAGTAAACGATGGCAAGACATCACGAACACCATCGCTAATTTCATAGCCAAAAAAATGATGCCGGTTCAAGTGGTGGAGAGCGAAGGCTTTAGACATCTTGTGAACATCCTAGACTATAATATCTACGCATCCCTGCAGAGAGGGCATTCAGCACAGGTGGAAATGTTCCGTAACCCGTCACAGGGCTTCACTCGAGCCTGATGCTGTGGACAGATTGGTGGTTTTGGCTCATAACTTGAAGTTAATAACCTGTGCATGTAAACAGTTGGCCTACAGTTTTTTTCTGCAGAGTTCCAGCATATTGTTGATGCCAGTGTGCGCTGTAGTAACAATACTTGGTATTGTTTGTCTATTTGATTTAAAATTGTGGATTTTGTTTACATTTTAATGACATTTGTTTACAATTTTTACTATATTTTTGTGCAATACCTAAGAGAATATGGAGAAAACCTGTTTTGGCATATTCTCCTGTTTTGGTTTTGTGTGATTTATGTACAGCCCTGGACATAACTTGAAGTTGGTCATTGTTCAATATGGCCATAAAATAGAAGTTGGTGTGCAATGTTTTGCAGAACATGCTCGGAGCACTTTGTTTACAATGTTAACAAATGCTAATATTTCATTTATTTGCTCTTGCTCATATGCTGCACAATTTACCTCACAGCAGAGAATCTGAATGTTTACCCATTCAGTGTTTCTACATTGGAGTTGAATTATGAGGAGTCTTTGAATTATTTTTACTTGAATGCTTAAGTTTAAAGAAAATAAACAAGAGCTGTTGTTCTGAAACATTGTGTCCATAGATGTGATTGGTAAGCAACAACGAATGAGTTAGAACTCAGACATTAAAAAAATAAATAATAATATTTTTTTTAAATCACATTTTAAAGGATATTGTTCAATTATCGATATTGTCAAAACTAAAAAATATCAAGATATTATTTTTTGCCCATATCGCCCACCCCATTTCCACCTTGGAACATCCTCTTCACCTTGGCACCAAATTCCTCATGAACATATGATCTACATTTGGCTGGAAATTGATGGCATGGGTTACTTTAGTTCTCAAACGCCAGTTTATGCTTTTGTTTGTGGACTTTGTTTTGAAATAAGGAGCCAATACATGTCTTCACCCCAGGAAGCTAGTGGTTGCTAATAAGCCCTCAGTCATCAAAACTCAACACATCTATAAGGCTTAAGCCTTTCTAACATTAAGTGTCTAGTCTGCTGGTTCAGACTAGACAATGTTAGATCATTGATCAGATGGCCGAAAATTTAAATCCCCCACCAAGCAAACCTCTGTTGGTCCCTTGAGCAAAGTCCTTAACCCTTTTTGATCCAGGGTCGCCACATCATGGCTGTGACCCCACCATTGTGACCCCAACTCCTTTCAGTCTCGGATACAATTTCTTTGTCCGGTATAAAATGCAGGCTATGTACTGTACGTAGGGCAGCCATGGCTTAAAGGTTAGAGAAGCAGCTTTGGGACCAAAAGGTTGCCGTTTCGATTCCCTAGACCAGCAGGAATGGCTGAAGTGCCCTAGAGCAAGGCACCTGACCCTCTACTGCTCTGGGTATGTTGTACATCGCTCTGAATAAGATGTTAAATGCCTGTCATGTAAATAAATTTTTAAGTTTTAACAAAAACGCAGTTATCTTTGTGTCCAATCTCTCCTTCAAACAGCTGCAATCCACTTCTGTGTCCTGGCTTCATTTATGGGAAACACATGAAAAGACCTTTTTCTTTTTCATCATATTGTGATTGTGACAACTTGCACAATAACTTTTTGCCATTTTAAATTGTTCAGCTCAGAACTGATAATGTTACTTATGTCAAATGCTGTTTTTGAGAGCTGTTTGTTTTCACCAAGTTGCCATGTAACATCACTTCCAGTTCTTCACCGACCAGACAAATCAGTGGCTGACTGTCTGAACACCAATAATCAGAGATTTTCGGGTTTTTCAGAAATCCTAATCTGTACAGCCAGAAATGTTGCATCTGTGTGCTTGCGCTCCCCCAGGTAAGCGTTCAGTACTAGCTCGAGAGCTAACTCAGCCTCAACGTACCTGTTGCAGTATTCCAGCTACCTTTCCAAGAGGGCAGGGTGCCAGTTATTATCACGGGCAATCTTTCATGCTTCCGGGGCAATTTTGCGCACATCACGATAGACAAAGAACCTATCACACAAAATTAGCCATACTGGGCAACTATTCAAAGTAGATTACTTTTGTAAAATAAAGTAAGCAAATCTGAAACTTCTTTGTGAACCAGTTTAATACAGTGTTTCATAATTGTAAAATGGACCAATCACGATATAGCATCGCTCCTCATCAAACAGGAATATTTGTTGCCAAAGTTCTTCCATTGCAAATCTTATCCATACATTCTATGTGAATATTACAGTCATGATCACATGCACACGAGTAACACGTTTCATCAATTAGGCCCCGCCCACAGAATTTCAAATTTATATGGCAGCCATGTTTTTCAAGTTCAACAACAACAAAAAAAAATCATGAAGGTGAAGGATGTGTTCTGTACCATGTCACTATGTGTCTGTCTGTTCATCTGTACCTCCGTGTGTGGGGGGGTTAGGAATCTTCACCTTATGTAAAAGAATCCGCTTTTCCCTCCCTTATTCGGGCCTACCTTTCTCTTTCCTTTCTCCTCTACTCCTGAAGGTGTTTTGGTTTGTTGTAAATCTTCTCTCGATGTTTCTGCACCTGAGCTCTCGATGACTTCTTACGTTCACTTTCCTTTGCTCTTCATACTAAGGAATACACAGTTAGCATTAATGTTATCTATAGAACAATATATAATACACAATTGTGCTAATTTCCAAAAAGAAACTGTTCATACACATCACTGTAATATTATCTTTCATTACTGCAACAGGACTTGATATTGCATGGCAATGAAAGCGACACCTTCTGGTAATGAATGACATTAACGAAGTTCGCATAAAATGACAGAAGCCATGGTGACTCAGCAAAAATATTTTCACCAACAGTTGGGCTCACAGCAAGAAGGTCCGGGTTCCAGGCCCGTGGCCGGCGAGGGCCTTTCTGTGCGGAGTTTGCATGTTCTCCCCGTGTCCACGTGGGTTTCCTCCGGGTGCTCCAGTTTCCCCCACAGTCCAAAGACATGCAGGTTAGGTTAACTGGTGACTCTAAATTGAGCGTAGGTGTGAATGTGAGTGTGAATGGTTGTCTGTGTCTATGTGTCAGCCCTGTGATGACCTGGCGACTTGTCCAGGGTGTACCCCGCCTTTCACCCGTAGTCAGCTGGGATAGGCTCCAGCTTGCCTGCGACCCTGTAGAACAGGATAAAGCGGCTAGAGATAATGAGATGAGATGAATCTTACCTTGTGGTTACCTTTTGTCTCCCCTTCATTGTGGTAAATTATAGGTTTAAAAAAAAAACTTTATTAAAAAGACCCCCACAGTGATTAAGAACACAGTGAACAAAGTGCAGCGGTAATGAAAGCTACATGTTCAGACACTCTGTTTTCATACAGTTGTTTTATTCGCCCCTTTCACATATCCCACAATCCACTGCGCGGTTGGGAACATCCGGTGGCCAGCCCAGGCTGCTGATAACAGTACAAAAACCAATATTGGGCTATGCAATCAGTTTTAATGTTCAAATATCAGATGTTCAAATATTATTACAGGTTTACGTGGTCTCACAGATTTTTTTCAAGATTAATACTGCTCAGAATGATTGCACATTTACAATTTGTCATCAGTGTAAATTTGTCATCAGTTTCGATGTTCAAATATTGGATGCAAGCTGAAATGTGATGTTATTAGATTGCTTTTATGTGTCTAGTTACTGGTTCCATGGTATTTTTCATCAGCACAGAAGCTTTTAATCAGTCATCCTTATATTATCGCTGTTCCCTGTGCGATCTGTGTTCTGTCTGTTCGTGCTTCTGTTTGTACTGATCTGGCATTGCTCCAATGCATCTATATGGACTTATGATCGGCAGTTTTTAATGTATCTCAAAAACTCATTGGTGGCACATTCTAGTGGGTGTCCTGCCCCACACAGCAGATGTCATCCCTCGTTCATTCACCCCTCTGCCGAGTGTGTTCGTCGGCTATGTTGCTGCATCTCTCACCGCAAGAAACGGCGTAGATGGAGGGGTAAACGCAGAGTCCTCTGACTGAAGATCAGGAGAGGAGTAACTGTTTGTCCTGTGCAGCCATGGTCATGTCAGCTAGCCATGGTCTATCCAGTGCGCAAAGATCTCTACCTGGCTCGGCGCTCATGGGACCTGAGATACTCCTGTCACGTAGACCTATCCACTGCTCTGTACTGGAGACCACTGCTCGACTGCTCTGCTGTGCCTGCTGCGCCGAGGCTGTGTGTCCGAAGCGGCGGGGTGAATCACCTGAACATCCGCCCGCTGGAATTCTCTCGACGCTGCCAGGCTGCGGCTCACTCAACGGCATAATATAAAAAGGTCGTTTTTTACTCAGAAAAAGCGGAAAACTCTCATCCCTGCCTAGCTTGTGACCATGCCATGCATGCTAACGTGGAGAATATGAACATGCTATTTTGTAACAAAAACCTTCGAACAAAAAGTTCATGTTTTACTTACAGCTTGTGAGCTGGTGGTTGGTACAGATCCAGGGATTAAAAACAACCTCGAAGCAAAACCACTACTGAAGGCACTGAAGTTTGAAAAGTCACTGTGGTTGAAATGATCAGAACACAGTACTAACGCTGCATTACACTTCGCTGGTGGTGTTCCAAAGATAAATTCCAACCATTTCTTCTTCACCTCTTCTATCTTGGGCAAGAAATGCAACGTTGATGTGTTACTGCCACAAATAACACAAGCACGAACTTGTTCAGACATGTTTTCAACTTGCTGTTAGGTGCTCTTCGTTAGCTACTGACGAGATGGGCTCTGCTCAGTGTTGCCAGATACTGCTGACATTTTCCAGCCCAAAATGTGTTCAAAACCGGCCAAAATTCACTTAAAACCACCCATTCTGGCAACACTGGCTCTGCTCTGTCTCCTCGTGCTTAAATCTGAACTTCCTTCCCGTGGGCGGTCGCAAGCCAAGGTGGGCGAGGCCATGAATACTAATTTACGAAGTGACGTAAGTTCGTATGGCTTTTTCAGATCCGCTCGTTTTTCCGACTATTTTCTTTCATAAGCTAATACAGGGAATGGGGGTAGAATTACATTTTCACATGCAACTCGGAGTGAACTATGGTATTTCAAAAAGAGTCAGTATTAAACGGTTTTGGTGGAAGGGCACCTTTAAGTATGAGGCTCCACACATGAGAAGCTTCACAATTGCACTGGCTATAGAAAGATACATTTCACAGTTCTATAGTTACATCAAGCTTCAATAGGATAAGAGGAGGAAACAGCACCCTGCTCTTATCCTTACTCATCAGTGATGATTTGTTTTATAATCAGTCATATAATTGTATTGCTTTCTTGCCAGTTGAATGTTGTGCAGTAGGCATGTGTAAATCTTCCCACAGTGGTGTCTCTCATCAGCTTTGTTCAGTATCACAGACTTGCTCATGGTGTTTCTGACTCTGTATGACACTCAGGGAGGAAGCGTAGCCAAAAGTATGAAGATCATTTAAATGAAACGCTACTTCAAATGTAGTGTGCATAATATTCTACTATTTTATGAAACTGTTTATAACTGTGTCTTTTTTGTCTTGTTGAATGTTTAGCTCTCTTTCATTTTGTCACTGCCATTTATTCATCCAGTTCAGAGTGGAACACAAGAGGGCAGACTGTCTCTATCTCGGTCTCTGATTTCACACAAAAGAACATCGAACATTCACATAATGTAGTCAGTATCATGGTGGAGCCTATTCTGGGAACACTGGGTTCAAGGTGGGGGGAAGGATTCCATCTATCACATGGCACCAAGTACACGCACACACACACACTGACAAATAGGATCAGTTTAGCATACCCAAACTGCCTAGCTGCATGTTTTTGGACACCGGGAGGAAACCAGAAAACCCAGAAGAAACCCACATACAGTGTCTTGCAAAAGTATTCATCCCCCTTGGTGTTTGACCTGTTTTGTCATATTACAAGCTAGAATGAAAATGGATTTTTGGGAGGTTAGCACCATTTGATTTACACAGTATGCGTACAACTTTAAAGGTGCAATTTTTTTTTTAATTGTGACACAAACAATAATTAAGCTAAAAAAAAACCCCAGAAATCTGGAGTGTGCATGGGTATTCACCCCCTTTCGTATGAAACCCCTCAATAAGAGCTGGTCCAGCCAATTAACTTCATAAGTCACATTAGTTGATTAAGATCCACTTGTGTGCAATCAAAGTGTCACATGATCTGTCACATGATGTCTGTATAAATTACCCTGTTCTGGAAGGACCCTGACTCTGCAACACTACTAAGCAAGCAACATGAAACCCAAGGAGCCTCCAAACAGGTCAGAGACAAAGTTGTGGAGAAGTATAGATCACAATTGAGTTATAAAAAATATTCCAAACTTTGAATATCCCAGGAAGCTCCATTAAATCCATTATAGCAAAATGGAAAGAACATGGCACCACTACAAATCTGACAAGAGAAGGCCACCCACCAAAACTCACAGACTGGGCAAGGAGATCATTAATCAGAGATGCAACAAAGACACCAAAGATAACACTGAAGGAGCTGCAAAGATCCACAGCAGAGTTGTACACTCCACAGAGCAGGCTTTATGGAAGAGTGGTCAGAAAAAAGCCACTGCTTAAAGAAAAAAAAAAAAGAAAACACATTTAGAGTTTGCCCAACAGCATGTCGCAGACTCCTCCAAACACATGGAAGAAGATTCTCTGGTCAGAGGAGACTAAAACTGATCTTTTTGGCCATCATGGGAAACGCCATGTGTTGTGCAAAGCCAACACCCTGAGAACACCATTCCTACAGTGATTGAGAATCTGTGGCATAACTTGAAGATTGCTGTACACCAACACAACCCATCTAACTTGAAGGAGTTGGAGCAGTTTTGCCTTGGGGAATGGGCAAAAATCCCAGTGGCTAGATGTGCTAAGCTAATAGAGACATACCCCAAGAGACTTGCAGCTGTAATTGCAGCAAAAGGTGGCTTTACAAAAGTATTGACTTTGGGGGGTGAAGACC